>NC_056749.1:272358325-272363325 GCF_019279795.1 Protopterus annectens
ATACTTAATAAATACAATATTTGATTTTTATTCCAGACATCAGTATCTTTGTATTGCATTTGCTGGCCATTGGTGTTTTGGATGTTAATGGTTGGGCCGAGCATACCATACTTGCAAAGCATAAAGTTTTTGCTATATGCCTAAAAAACAGATGATCAAAATGGCTGAAGACCTTATTACTTTGATCAGGGGTACCCATCCCCCTCCTGATAAGATGCCTTGGCAAGACACTGATTATGAATCTTCAGATCAGGTTTCTATTTCTTCTGATTCCTCTTCTGATCAGGAATTATCTATACCTCCCTATGAGGATTCTTTTGCTGAGGAGTCTATTCCATCTGCATCTCCACCTGAGGATTATTCATTTGGAGAAACCTTGCATACTTTGAGGGAGCATTTTCACTGGGAGAGTCCCAGAATCAAAAAAGAGGCTCAGGGATTTCCTCCTTCTCCCTCAGCACAGGCCTTTAGCCATTCCCCGTTTCAGACATTGTGGATGATGTGTTTTCGGACTCAAGCTTGTCCCCTGACTCCTTACCTCCAGCTCCCAGTAAGCCTGACAAATACTACAGGGTCCCTGACTCACATAAATTTTATTTAGAAGCCCTGCTGCTGATCCTGAAACTATTTCACAGGGTCCAAAGGGAGTTAAGGCCTCAACAGCAAAAAATCCTACCCCCTCTGATAGAGATTCAAGGGCACTGGACAGATGGGGAAAATGGTTTATACATCTGCAACCTTGGCAATCAGGGCCTTAAACTGTCAATTTCATATGCTTAAGTACCAACAATGTGTTATGGGATTGCTGAAACAGAAAATGATGTTGATTTCAGAATGTGCAGAAAATAAAGAATTGCAGGAATTATTGCATGCAGCTGAACAAGTTGGAAAGCATACTTTGCAATGTGGTTTTGATTCTTTAGAGGCCTCCTGCAGGGCCGCAATTACTGGATCTGTGATTAGGAGGCATGCCTAGTTAAAGGAACAAAATTTACCTGATCATGTTAAAGCTAAATTGCTAGATGCACCTTTACAGCATGATTCTCTGTTTGATATTAAGGCAGAAGAGGTTTTAAAGAAAATAGAAGACAAAGCTAAGTCTATGCAAACTGTTAAAGACTTCTTACAAGTGCAGCCACCAAGATTCAGTAGACACTGGCCTACCAAAAATTGGTCCTTTCATGCGTCAGACAGAGCTCAAAGGGGCAAATCCAGACGCCCTAAGGGTTCCAGATACCAAGTGCAAGATTCATACAGGTCAAAGCAATGGGGAGCTTCCACCTCCAAACCTGGAGGAGATAAAGCGCAAACCTACAGAAAGCAATCCCAATGACTTCCCTCTGCCTACACCAAGCACTTATCTTTTGGCAGCACCCATAGGGGGAAATTAGCACTTTTTGCTCAAAATTGGCAGTTAATAACCCAGGACAAGTGGGTACTAAACATCGTATCACAGGGACACAGATTTCATTTCCACACTCTGCCATTGGCAAATGGTTGGCCAGATCTGCCAAAAAAACAATGGGCAGAGGCCCAGAAACAGGTTACGTCCCTCTTGGATATGGGGGCCATTCAGACAGTACCAGAACAGGAAAAAGGACAAGGTTTTCATTCAAGACTGTTCTTGGTACCCAGAAAGGACAAGGCTTGGTGGCCAATACTCGATTTATCGATTTTGAACATATACCTGTACATTCCAAAATTCAAAATGCTGACTTTGCAGCAGCTTCTGCCCATGCTGGGCAAGAATGCTTGGCTGGTGACTTTAGACCTAAAAGAGGCATACCTGCATGTCCCAGTAAGACAATTGTGCATTAGATACATCAGATTCAAGGCTGGCTTAATGCATTACCAATTCTCTACACTGCACTTTGGCTTATCTACTGTGCCCAGGGTCTTTACAAAGTGCCTGGCACCAGTAATTGCATTTTGCTGACAAAGAAGTATACAAATATATCCTTACTTGGATGACTGTATCATTCAAGCAGAGAACAAGGACACTTGACACCTGGCATTTGTAAAAGGGCTTCTAACATGCCTAGGGTACACAATAAACGAAAAGAAATCACAACTGGTACTCTCTCAAGATAACATTCCTGGGTGCAAGCTTGAATACAACTGCCCAGATGGCTTACCTCAGGCCAGACAAGCAAAGGCAATTGACTACTTACTTCAACCTGATGGTAACAAAAACCCAGTCTTCTGCAAGACAAATTCTGCTGGCTCTGGGCTTCATGGCATCCTGCATCCTACTGATTCCATATGCAAGACTGCATTTGAGGAAACTTCAATGGTACCTAAAAGGTTTATGGAGTCGACATTCTCACAGTCTGGAAACAATGATTCCTCTCATTCCCTGCCTGCAACAGGAGTTTCTATGGTGGGCAAAGGCATGTCACCAAAACCTGGGACGGCCATTCACTCTACCCCCTGCCAGCCAAACCATAACAACAGACTCATCAGATTATGCCTGGGGGCCCACATGGCAGGAAGATGCATTCAGGGCATATGGTCACCAAAACAAATGCATCTGCATATCAACCAGAAAGAGATGCTAGCTGTTCAAAATGCCCTAACAGCCTTCAAGGACTTACTTCATCCAGGACAACTACTGATAAAGATGGACAACACCACAGTTATGTGGTATATAAACAAGCAAGGGGGCACACACTCATACCCCCTCTGCAGATTTGCCATGGCACTGTGGAACACAGCTTTGACCTACCAAATACATCTTTAAGCTCAATTCCTGCCAGGAAAACAAAACACTCTGGCAGACAATTTAAGCAGAAACCTTATGGACCCTCACGAGTGGAAACTAAATCCACAAGTCTTCAGCATGATAACAGAGAAATGGGGGAGTCCAGGCATAAATCTGTTTGCCTCTCCTCAAAATTATCAACTGAAAAGATTCTGCACAAGGACTTATCACAGACAAGCATGGAAAGTGGACGCCCTGTCCTTCAGTTGGAAAAACCTATCGGTTTACGCCTTTCCTCCTCTTCCTCTTCTCTCCAAGGTCCTCCTAAAAGTCAGACAAGAGAAACCAAAGATGATACTAATTGCCCAGGACTGGTCCTGCTAATACTGGTACCCAATCCTAAGGAACTTGTCTCAATACCCAGCTTGGACCTTGCCTCAAAGACCACAACTACTGTCCCAGCAAAACAATCAGATCCTGCACAATCAACTACAGACTCTGAACCTGGCAGCATGGCTGATCATGTAGTCATACAAACAACACCTCTCAGTAAAGCTGTGATGGATGTCATTTTGGAAGCCAGAAGGCCTAGTACTAGAAAATCTTATGCTGACAAATGGAAGAGATTCTGTGCTTGGATTCAAGCACAAGGAACTGATACAGCAGAACCAAATATTCCTCAGATATTGCAATACTTAACTAAGATGCTTGGCAAAGGCCTATCTTTCTCATCAATTAAAATCCATGCCTCTGCCATTTCAGCTCATTACAATACAGAGCCACCAATCTTTTCTCATCCTTTACTAAAGCAGTATGTTAGAGGAGCCAAAATGTAAGGCCTCCTAGAAGATCACCATTGCCTGCATGGGACCTCAATTATGTGTTGGAAAAGCTCACCCTGCCTCCATTTGAACCAGCTGCTACCGCTGATGTAAAATTCTTATCATGGAAAACAGCTTTGCTACTAGCTATTACTTCAGCAAGAAGGGTTTCAGAGCTACAGGCCCTCATGGCTATAGAGCCTTTCATCATATTTTACCCAGACAGGGTATCTCTGAGGACAAATCCTACTTTTATGCCTAAGGTGGTTTCCAGTGTGGCTCTTAACCAAACAATTCATCTGCCAACCTTTTATCCAAATTCACAGAACAAGGGGGAAGAGAATTCTGCATTCCTTGGACGTACACAGACAGATAAGATTCTACTTAAGCAGGACCAAAGCTCTAAGAAAAACTGAGCAATTATTAATGACATATGCTGCAGGATCAGAGGGCAAGGCTGTTTCAAAGCAGACAATTTCAAAGTGGATAAGCCACTGCATCCGTTTCTGCTACTTACACCATGGTAAATCTGTGCCCAAGGGCATTAGGTCTCATTCCACCAGAGCTGCAGCTACTTCAGCAACCTTTCTAAGGGGAGTACCAACCAAAGACATTCTAGAGGCTGCTACTTGGAGTTCTGTTCACACCTTTACAAAGCATTATCATTTGCCTCTTTACTCTAAATCCAAAGCAGGCTTTGCCACTGCAGTTCTGCAGGGCCTTATAGCCACTCCTAATGCTGTTTAGCTCCAGCCCCCCCCAACCAAAACTTTGGGATTCTAACAAAATTTAATGACTGCAACAGTGAAACACGAAGAACATAGTACAGTTGTGTACACTTACCATAAATATAGATGATCGAGTGTATTCACTGTTGCAGTCCAGGTTACCCTCCCGCCATCCCCCTGTCATTCTGGAGTTTATCTTTCCTTCTCTATCTTCTACAACCTATGTGGTGTATTTGCTTGTAGATGAAGGTAAAGTTTATATTGATGCATGTGTGTGTGTGTATATATATATATATATATATATATATATATATATATATATATATATATATATATATATATATATATATATATATAGATATAGATATATATATAGATATATATATATATATATATATATTTATATTTTTTTGCTAACTTTTTGGGGGCAAGAAAAACTAAAGAAAATGGCGTCTGCTGCATGTTTTATACCCCTGACGTCATGGAAGAGGAGACAGCAACCGACACAGGCCGCAAGACTTTGGAATTCAGGCCGACTGAGGGCAACCTGCCAGCAGATTACCCAAATGTAATGACTGCAACAGTGAATACACTCTACATTTATGGTAAGTGTACACAACTGTACTTTTTATTCCCACAAGCCTTCCACTAGGAAGTTATACTCCAGCAAATGGAAAAGGTTTTCTATTTAGGCTGTAAATCAAGGTTTAGATCCATATACAGCTCCTATAGAATCTATTTTTCCTTCCT
>NC_056749.1:273028325-273147279 GCF_019279795.1 Protopterus annectens
CCATTGGCAAATATCTTTTCCACAACTCTCATGTTGAAAGACCAACTTTACAGAAGTTGTGTGAGATAACAAAATGGACGTGCTCAACTTGTCTGCTATCATGTTGAATTTTCCCCGAATGTGTGCTGCTATTGGAAATCAGTTGGATGAGATTGCCCATTGCCACACACTCTGGGCTTCTTGACACAAGGGGTAAGATCTGGTTCCTCCTTGTTTGTTGTACCATACCACTGACATATTGTCAGATAGGATCGCAGTAGTCTCTAAAGGGAAAGAGTGTTGAAAGGCCTGCAATGCTTTCTGGAGAAATTTGGGTATTGATATGTGAGTTGGCCTCTTCAGAGGACCATGTGCCTTGGACTGTCTTTCCCAAGAAATGCCCCCTCCCACACACACAATTTGGGAAGCGTCCGTGGTCACTACAGCTTTGGGCTGAGTGAGAAATGAGGGATGGCCTTGTAAAACCTGATCTGATTGAATCCACTGCAAGAGGTGTTGTTTTACATGCCTGAGTTATCTTGATCCGAGTGAACATCTGTTGATGTAGAATGGAACACCGAGTTGCTAAGATCCATTGAAGAATTCTGATATGGTATCTTGCTAATGGAACTAGAACTATCACCCCAAACATTGACCCAGAGTCATGTAGAATTAATCAAGCCAATGGAGAAGAATTCTGAATTATCTTTTTGACTTGAAATTGAATAGTTTGTGCCCTCGGTAAGGGAAGGGAGGCTTTTACTGATAGCATGTTGAGCAAGGCCCCTGTAAACTGCGTCTGTGATGGTTATAACTGAGATTTGTTGTGGTTGATGGTAATCCCTAGATGAGAGTAAATCTAGAGTACATAGTCTCAAGCTTTTAACAGAAAATGCCTGGTTGGAGTGGTTATCAGCCAGTCTTTCAAGTACAGAAACACCAAGAATCCTTGCTGTCTCAAGTGAGCTGCTGCTATAGCCATGCATTTGGTGAACACCCTGAGGACTGTGGTGAGGCCAAAGGGCAGTGCTCTGAATTAATATTGACTGGCTCCCAGCCAGAAACATGGGTATCTCCTATATCGTCTGTTCATTTTTATGATGGTATGCATCTTGAAGATCTACTGAGCACATCTAGTTGTTCTTGTGCAGGAAAGGCAAAATGGACAGGATTGTGATCATCCAGAACTTTGTGTATTGAACTGATTTGTTCAGGTTGCCACGATCCACATTTGGTCTCCAGTTCCCTGTTCTCTTTGGCATTACAAAGAATCTTAAGCAAGTTCCAGATTCTGTCTGGTTTGGGGGGCCCTCTTGGATGACTTTCTTTATTTCTAGCAGATTTTTTATTTCTAGAACTGCTGCTTTTCTCTGACTGAGTGGAACATCGGGAATTTTACTTATTGTTGATGGAGGGGGTAGGGGAAAAGGAAATTATATAACCTCTGGAAATGATTGTCTGCACCCATGTATCTTTTGTAATGTCTAACCAGGCTGTCTGGTGCAGGGATATACCACCACCGACTGCATCCAGAGGTGGGTAATTGAGCCTCCTTTCAGGAGCACCAATAGGGTCTGTCAGAAAAAAATCTCTGGACCCCTGGTTCTGTGGGTCTTCTCTGCTGTGCAGGTGACAATTTCCATTAGAGTTCCCCTTTTTCCCCTGGGGGGGGGGTTATCTCCACATGGATCTTGGAAAGGATACTGAGACTTTCTGAACCTTATTTTTTAGCCACTTTGTTGATTCCTAGAGAATGTTCTTTGAGGGTTTGAAAAACGTATGCCAACTGCAGAGAGAGATGGTCTTACCATCTTGCTCGCACATAGTGTGTGCCCTTTACCTTAAGGCCAAACATTGAGCTTCCATCAAATGGTGCACTGACAAAGGAGGACTTGAAGAGCTCTGCAAAATCACACAAGCGTATCCATGCATGCCTCCTATTGGAAATACTTGAATCTGCTGCCCTTGTGGTACCTTCAGCTGCATGTGAGATGAGCCTCATGGACGAATGCGCAATTGATTTGTAGGGTAGCCAACTTTGAGGTAATAGAGTTCTGTACCTCAGAAGTACTCATCCCAGAGAGTGACTTGGAGATTTCTTTAATCAAATCCCTTTGCAATCTAGTGGTGCGTGCCAAATAATTCAGCGACCCGAGTACAAAGGTCGCTGAAGCATATATATGCTTCCCAAATCTTTGAAACACCCTGGCCTCCCTGTTAGGGGGATAGACAGACTAACTCTGTTCTGCAGGTTCTTTCTTCATGGCCACTGCTATGACCATGGTATCTACTGGTACTCCCTTGTTCCAAACCTCAGTTTCCTTCTATGGTGCCAGGATTCTGTCTGGTCTCTTCGGGATTGGCTCAACAGTCTCATGTTCCTTCCACCTCTGCCTAGAGATCAAATCAGTGAGCTTGTCTGCGGGCAGAGGAGAGTCTAAGTGCCTCCTATTGTACTTTGCCTTCCTAGGAATGTCTTTGTTAGGATGTCCTGGAGAAGTATCGGAAGAAATAAGTATACCCTGATGGGTAGCCTGGAGACTTTGGGCTGGCTGTCCCTGTGGAGAAGAGTGATGAAGCTCAAGGCAGAAAGTCATATGGGATCCAAAGGGCAGATCTAAAGGGGGGGGGGCAGCACATCCTCCAGAAGCAAAGAACACTCTCTCCACCACTTCAAAGGCAGAACTCTGCAGGGAGCGGGAGGCTGATGGAGCTGAGAAGACATGCTTTCAGACCATCATCTCCCTTTAACCCAAAGGCAGTCCACTCGAGGCAGAAGTCAGGGCCAAGCTGTCCAATGCCTAAGCTCCTAGGGGCAGACTCCTCTGACAACTTCAGAGTTGACTATACCACTTTGGAACCAACGACGACGCTTTGGCTCCAAGAGTCCTCCAGCTCTGATGCACTTGGAGCCGGTGCACTCAGAATGTACCAGAGCCGAAGATGCAACAGTCTTCA
The DNA here is from genome assembly GCF_019279795.1 of Protopterus annectens. Taxonomy (NCBI): domain Eukaryota; kingdom Metazoa; phylum Chordata; order Ceratodontiformes; family Protopteridae; genus Protopterus; species Protopterus annectens. The sequence goes on from NC_056749.1 coordinate 273,031,263, forward strand.
GATCCAACATGGATGGTCCCAACATACTCTAAACCAAGGGCTCCAAAACCACTGGTCAGATCGGAGAAGGAGCCAAGATGGACAGTGTAGCACTAGTAAAGGTCTCCAGACCTGAAAGGGAAGGAGCTGGGACAACTCCCATCTGAATCTGTGCCAAGAGAAACTTCCTCATCATCTTGTCTACATCAGCTTCTGTCAGGCTCCTGGAAGAACAAGAGGGGTAAGGCTAGTGAAGAGGACCTGGAATGTCAGCATCTCTCCAAAAAAGGGGATGGCACTTGGGAAGGGACTGGATCCAAACAGGATGCATGTCCAGTTCAAGGTTAATCCTTCGGATACAAGGCTATTGGATCTGATGAAGCAAATTGGACATCTGATAGTGACTGATCCAAAGATTAGTTTTCAGAATTGGCCTTTTTGAAATTTTTTGAGCAGGCGCCGTTGTCAGATCAGAGGACGGAGTGGAAGATCCCAGTGGATCCGACAACCTGTTTTTGTGCTCTTTTCCTCAGACTTGGAGGGTTGATCTCCAGATAATGATTCCGAGAAGGTTGTAGGGAGTAGGTCTTTCAGAATGTTTATTCTTACTGTCTGCCAAAGCGCGGGGATTGAATGCTTTATGAATCTCACAATCCACTTGCAAATGGGCAGTATCCAAACAATACACACATAAATGGTGCGCATCAGAAAGTGGAAACTTGTGTCCACATTGCTGACACTTTTTAAAGCCTGAAGGCTTTTCAGCCATATTAATGAACTGTCTAGTAAAAAGGATACAGAAGAAACTTTAAGATAAGGAAAGTAAGAAAGATAGCAGAAATTACCAACTATGCTAATTGACTGGAAGGGGAAAAGAGAATACCGACAATGGTAATTTAGAAATACCCTAAATTAGTAATTAGTGGAGGGAAGATTTTATATATATATATATATATATATATATATATATATATATATATATATATATATATATATATATATATACAGTGTGTGCATATATCTTTCTCTGTCTCTCTTTATATATATATATATATATATATATATATATATATATATATATATATATAATGTAATATGTATATACATATATATATATGTGTATATATATATATATATATATAAATAGCAAAGACAGAAAAATATAAATAAGTACGCAATTCACTTAGCTAACGCTCGAGCTCACAGCGAACACATCCATATGCGAAGGCGGCAAACAAGATCTGAGGTATCTTAGGGGAATAGAGCGTTATGGGTAAGTGAGGAGCTTAAGAGTTCCAGTAGCCATGAGATGTAAAAAGCATCTGAGTCGGGTCCTAGGGTCTGAGCTGAATTCAGTTGTTGAGGGATGAAAGAAAATTGACAACATCAGATCCAGGGTTTCCAGGATTACTTTCTGGGCAGAACCTTCCAGTGCTCCTGAAGTGCTGCCCTGACTGTCCATCTTTGGAGACAGTCAGGGGGTCAAGGGGACAATTATCCCTTGCACTCAGATTCCTGGATGCTAAAAATCATATCCACAGGTTATTCCATTTAATGTTTCCAACTTTCTATTCACAAAACGAAAAAACTGCCTGATGTTCCACCCACTCAGAGGATAACGGCTACACAAGAAATTCAAAAGGTGCTAGACAAGCGAGTCATCCAAGAAGTCCCACCAGACCAGATAGGATTTGGAACTTGTGCTTTTTAGTACCCAAAAAGACAGCGGATCTGAGACCAATTTTTGATCTAAACAAACTCAGTCATTACATAAGTCAAAGTTTCGAATGGTCACGGTACAGTCCGTTCTGCCATTTCTTCACAAGGATGACTAGATGTGCTCTATAGATCTTCAGGACGTATACTTTCACATCGGAATAGACAGGCATTCCCTGAAGACACTTGCGTTTTTGGCTGGGGGACAGTCACTACCAGTTCAGAGCTCTGTCCTTTGGACTCACCATAGCCCACAGGGTGTTTACCAAATGTATGGCAGTTGTGGCTGCTCATCTGAGACTCAAATTATTGTTTCGATATCTGTACTACTGGCTCCTTATTACCCCATCTAAGCATCTTCACTGATAGTCCAGGGACTATTTGCTCCAGATTTGTCAGTCACTGGGGATAACAAAAATTATGCCAGATTAAACTTGACACCTCTCCAGAGCCTGGAGTTCATTGGTACACATCTGAATATAACAACACAGATAGCATCACTACCACTTCATCGCATATCCACCCTCAGGAATCGGGTCCATCTGCTTCAATCATCCATCTCCCCCAGCCAAATCAGTCCTTCAAGCACTAGGATCCATGGCAGCAGCCATTGTACTGCATACCTTTGGCACAATTCTTTATGCATGTCCTTCAATTGACTGCAGCTGTTCAGTGGTCCATTCTTCGACAACTCCTGTCCTTTCGTCAAACTTACTCCAGTTTGCTAATGATACATCCACTGGTGGATCCAGTTGGACGACATTCATCTAGGTTGACATTTTGTTTTACTACCCCAATGTCCACACTGACTATGGATGCCCCCATTTGGGTGGGGCAGCATTTCCAGGAAAGGACAGTCCAAGGCATGTGGTCCCCCCAAGAGACCATTCTGCATGTCATTGTACTAGAGATGAGAGCAGTCCTACTGGCATTGCAGGCCTTTCTAGGTACTTTTCCAATAGGGACTATTGCGACTCAAACCAACAAACATGTCTGTGGTCTGGTACATCAACAAACAAGGAGAACTCTATCTTATCCCCTCTCTGAGATTCCATGAGAGTGTGAGAATGGACAATCTTCCCAGACCACTTTCTAGTTGCAATGCAGAGATTGGAAAAACCAACATGTTGGTGGACAAATTAAGCAGATCCATTCTGATGCCTCACAAGTGGTCTCTCCATCAGTCTGCGACAGAAAGGAATTTTTGTCATTGGAGACAATCTTGCTGCGACCTCTTTGCGTCCCCCATCAACAACAAGTGTAACAGGTACTTTGCTCTTGTTCCCCCCCCCCCTTAGGGAAAGTCACTGAGAGATGCTGTAGTCCATGTTTGGCCCTCAGGTCTTCTTTATGCTTATTGGCCCTTTCCTTTGATTCCCAAATTTCTGCAGAATGCAAGCTGGTTAAAGAGCTCAGTCATCCTCATTTACCCTTTCTGGTCTCAACAGGTATGGTTCCCCTTTCTTTGGTCTCATCTTTATTAGCTTCTATGGATACTGGAGCCTTCTCTGGATCTCCTCTCACTCCCATCAGGAATCCAACATCCCAGTGTCCAAGGCTCTCAGACGAACCGCATGGATCTGATATTGTCCTTTTCATTCTTCCTCACTGATGGGTGTCGAATAAGTCTTTGCTATCTTAGGGTTGTTCCTTTCTCTTATTATTACTGTTGTTGCTGTGTTGTTTCTCCTACAGATTTCCAGCATCTAGAAATGGCTGAGAAACTTACAGGCTTTAAATGATGTACTACTTGTAGGCATAAGATCCCAAATTCAGATGCCCACCAGCAGTGTGTTATTGTTTAGGACTAGGGCCTTTTGACACTGACTGTCTGGTGTATGCGACTTAAACTCCCGGGCCTTTGCCGACCACTGGAATAAATTAATATTGAAAGGCCTTTTGCCTGCATCCTCTTCCTCAGGGCTCAAACCCCTTCGAAGCATGCCGGCTCCAAAAGATCCATTTTGGCTTTTTCAAGGCAGTCTTTGGAGCTCAACCAGAAAAGATCCAGGTCCTTGGATACAACTACTCTGGATCCGAGTGCAACTAGAAAGATGTTAGATCCAAAGGAATCCTCTGATCCATCAGCTGTGAATCCTAGCAATCTGAAGTAGTTAACTTAATTTGATCAGCAACCTGTGGGTATCGGATCCGACCTGGCAGTTTTCCAAGCTAAAGATCCGAGCTCCAAGCTCCTCCCCTTACCCATAATACCCTACTACCTCCTTCCAGTCCTCAGATCTCATTTGCCGCGGCTTTAACAAGCACAAGTTACTAGCTCCTGGTGGTTAGGTAGGAAGTATTTGTCAAATTCTTGACTTTTTGGTAAAATTAGAGAGGTGTGTGTTTAGTTTAAACCCATTAGCTTAGCTTAATTTTAATATATTCACCCTTCCCCTTATTCTTGTGTGTCTATGTGTGTGGTTGTGGTTTTTGTTATGGCCGAAGGCCCTAAGGCCATTTTTTCCAAGTGCTCTGAGTGTGGCCATAAGCTCTCCCCAGCCGATGGCCACACTCAGTGCGTTCTTTGCCTGGGGGTAGCGCATTTGTCTTCAGGCTGCCATATCTGCGCAGCCTTTAACCCCCGGGCTGTGAGGGATAGGAGGAACAAGCTGATCCTGGCGGGTCTTTTGCCTGCGGATTCTGCTTCTTCCTCCTCTCCCTCAGTGTCTCCAGCCACGGCTGCGGCTGTTCAGCCAGCTGTACTATCTCCCCTGGCTGGGACTCAACCTCCCACCCTTTCCCAGGGAGAGAAGGAGGCAAAGAGAAAAGAGAGGAGAAAGAGAGAGGGATAGAGAAAAGCATAGGAGCCACAAGCGGCGGGCCGACTCTGCCCCCTCGGCCCCGCCGGCTAAACAGCTCTCTTCTCACCTGAAGATTTCCGTGTCTTCCCCCTCTCAGCTCCGTTCCCCATGTTTCTCGGAGGAGGAGCCCCAGCCATCTTCGAGGTCGTCGCTGTGGCCTTCCTGGCCAGCTTCGGCGGCCTCTTCTAGGTCGACACGAAGCCTTTCAGACACTGACATGGACCGGATGATGCATCGGTTGCTACAAGTCCAGATGCAGATGGGAGTGCTCCTGCCTCCCCCTCTCTGGGGGGGGAGCTTGGCCCCATTTCTTGCCCCCATAGCTCCTTCTCCGATCCGTTATCGGGTTTCGGAGCCAACTTCAGATCCTAGTAGTCTTGGAGTCAGGGAGTCGGCGCCGACAGTAGTTGCTACTTCCACGCCGGCCATGCCCTTGAGTTTGTTGGATCCCTTTTCAGATCCGAGCTGTCGGAGCCGAGAGCCGCGCGTCAGATACGAAGGGGTAGGTGTGTCTTCGGCTCCGTTATGGTCAGAGAACACTTCCCTTTCGGGTCCGATCGCTTCGGCTGCGACTCCAATCCAATCCCCACGTCGGATCCGAGGGTGTTGCTCATGGAACTCAGGGAGAGTGGTTCACCTTTGGCCTTCAACGTGGTGGAGAGGGTTCTCTTGAGACGTTCGAGACCCCTTACTCGTGCTATGGATCCAGCTACCATTCCCTCGCAGATGGGCTTGTCTTCCATCATCCGGCCTCAGGGACAACCTACGTCGACACCCCAGTCAGTCCCACTGGAGGAACATGACCCTGTTGGTGAGTCCTCCTTGGACAGTCCCGCCGAGGAGGTCCCTCACAAACAAGTGTAAAAGGAGGCACTTGGACGCCCCCGAGTCCCTCACGGAAGACACAGATTTAGAGGAAGGGGAAGGTTCCCCCAGGTCACCCCCCGAGGACGTCTCCTTTGGAGACATTATGGAAATGCTGGGCCTAAAAGGGGGGTGGTCAGCCCAAAAGCCTTCCTCGGATGAGTCGGTGTTTCTGGAGGCGTTTGACGCAGGCCCATCTACTTCTTGGGTGTCCCTTCCAGCCGACCCCCTGGTAGACCTTATTACTACCAGGGCATGGAAGGAGCCGGATCCTTAGTCCCCCTGTGGATAGGACAGCGTGGAGTAAAGGTTCCCCGGTAGATGTTATGGTGGTGGCGGCTGCCTCCAAGAAGAAACTGGCACAGGATAGTTCCTCTGTCCATCCTCCTGATAATGAGTCTCGGACGATGGATCGCATCAAAAGCGGATGTTTGCTTCAGCTACCTTTTCCATAAGGGCGCTGAATTACTTGGCCCATGTGATTAGGCTTCAGCAGGATCTGGTGAAGGAATACGCTGAGTATCCCCCTGAGTCCATGTCAGCCGAGGAAAAACGGACCTTCTCGACTTGCATGGCCACTCTGAAATCTGTGTCGAACACGTCTATGCAGCTACTCTCCCATGCCACGGAGGGGGCCACTAGAGCCAGCGGATCAGGCATCGCCTTACGGTGTCACGCCTGGCTCTGACTTTGTGATTTTGCGGAACCCTTCAAGGCATCCTTCGTGAACGCTCCCTTTGGTTCTACCCTGTTTGGCAAGACCGTCCGCGATACATTGGTCCAGAGCGAGAAAGACAGGAAGATGCTGTCTGCCGTTGGAATCCTCTTCTCGGCTCCTCAAAGGTCCTTTTCCAGGAACCAGAGAGGATAAAAGAAGATGTGGTTCCGGAAATCTCAGCAGTCCCGTTACGCTCCGGACCCTTTGTCCTTCAGAGCAGAGGGGGACAAGGTGGATGCCGGCCCAGAGGCAGAGGGGGGCCGAAGAATTTTGGGTCACGAGAACCCTTTTCCAATCGACCCACGCAGCAGCCCTGAGGGGTTGCCCGACTGCTCCTCTCTAGAGGCAGTCAGGGGGCGTTTTTCGAAGCACCTGGCACTATGGGAGTCCATCACGACAGATCACTGAGTGCTTCAAACAATTTCCAGAGGCTACTCTATCCCCTTCATAAACCTTCCTCCTCAGTCGAGGCGCCTCCCCGATGTTCCACCCAGTCAGATAGAGGCTGCAGCTTTAGAAATAAAGAAGCTGCTAGAAGAAAGAGCCATCCAGCACTTCCCCCAAGACCAGTCCGGGTTAGGCAATTACTTCAGGTTCTTTTTGGTGCCAAAAAAGACGGGGGACTTGAGACCAATTCTCGACCTTTCTACAATGAACCTCTTCATTGCCAAGGAGAAATTCCGGATGGTTATTCTTCAATCCATTCTCCCCCTACTGCAGGAGAATGACTGGATGTGTTCCATAGACCTCAAGGATGCGTACTACCACATTCTCATGGACAGACAATCCAGGAGGTTTCTCCGCTGTCGGTTGGGGGCCAGTCATTACCAGTTCAAGGTCCTACCATTCGGCCTCACCACAGCTCCTGAGATTTTCACCAAGGTCATGGCAGTTGTAGCGGCCTACCTGCGGCTCCAGGGAATACAGGTCTTTCCTTAACTGGACGACTGGCTCCTTGCCACCTTCACCAGGCATCTACTCTGCTCAGCCAGGGATTGCTTCCTGCTCTTAGCATCCCAGTTGGGAATCACTATAAATTACAAGAAATCATCCCTTCAACCAATACAAGTCCTGGACTTCATAGGGGCCAGAATAGATGCGCTTCAGACTAAGGCCTTCTTGACGTTGGACAGGCTTCGCAGCTTTAACCCTTCATGTCCTAGCACTCCTTCAGTCTCCAGCCCCATCAGCGGAGTTAGTCCTGAGAGCCTTAGGATCCATGGCAGCAGCAATCAGCCTTTCGCCCTTAGCTCGCTTGCACATGAGGGTCCTGCAGTGAACCTTGCAGGTCCAGTGGTCCATCCTTCAACACCCGTTGGACTCTCCGATCCCCCTCAGCAGAATTTGCAGAAATTCCTTCATATAGTGTCTCCAATCTCGGGAGCTTTGGGAAGGACGACCATTCATAATGCCACAGCCCCAAGCCACGGTAACCATGGATGCTTCTCGCCTTCGGTGGGGGGGGGCATTGTATGGGCAGAACTGTCCAAGGACGTGGACTCAGACAGAGAACGTTCTGCATATCAGTGTTCTGGAGGTGAGAGTGGTGCTTCTAGCGTTGCAAGCTCTTCATGCCTTTCTCCCTCCAGGGACTATTGCAATTCAGACAGACAGTGGTCTGGTACATCAACAAACAGGGGGGGACCAGGTCTTACCCTCTTTGCCAGGAGGCCATGAGAGTTTGGGATTGGGCGATATCCACCAACCATTTTCTGTTTGCAACGCACATTCTGGGTCGGTCCAACATCCTAGCAGACAAGCTGAGTCAAACTATCCTCTCGCCATCGCGTGGTCTCTGAACCCTTAGTAGTGAAACAGATCCTCCGCAAGTGGGGTCAGCCTTACTGCGATCTCTTCGCATTGCCTTCAAACGCGAAGTGCAGCGATTTTTTCGCTCTATTCCCCAGGGAAAGCCCCAGAGACACTCTAGTTCATGCTTGGCCATCCAGTCTTCTTTATGCTTATCCACCTCTTCCATTAATGACAAAGTTTTTACAGAAAGCTCGTCGGTTGGGTAACAAGATTATCCTCATAGCCCCATTCTGGCCTCGTCAAACCTGGTTCCTGTACCTACGGTCTCATCTCATAGCTCCTCTTTGGATCTTAGATCCCATCCCAGATCTGATTTCTCATCCTTCGGGATTAGAAACTCCGAATCTGGATGACCTCAAGCTCTCAGCTGGGTTGATCCATTTCCATTAGTTGCCAGGACTCCCGGTATCTCGTATGCAGTTAGATCCATCCTGGTAGCGGCGCATAAGCCTTCTACCAGGAAGGTTTACAACAGCAAATGGAAACGGTTTTCCATTTGGGCCTCGCATAACAATTTGGATCCTTTCACTTCCCCCATTCCAGCAGTGCTTGATTTCCTATCTCATATTTTTCAGCAAGGGGCCAGTTCTTCTACTGTAAAGGTTCAAATGGCTGCCATTTCCCATTTTCACATTGGAGACAATCTTAGTCCTTTAGCTTCCACTAAGATTTGTAAGACCTTCTTAAAAGGAACCTTTCTTTTGAGACCTCCTATTAGGAATGCTGTTCCCCCATGGGACCTGACCTTGGTCCTTCAGGCTCTAACTGTACCACCCTTTGAACCTGCAGCTTCTGTTGATTTAAAATTCTTATGTTTGAAAACTGCTTTCTTAATAGCTATTACTTCAGCTAGAAGGGTGTCAGAACTCCAGGCCCTTTGTACTAAACCCCCATATCTTGTTTTCCATAAGGACAGAGTCTCTCTCAGGACTAACCCTTCCTTCTTACCTAAAGTGGCTTCCGAGGTGAATATCAATCAGTCCATTAATCTACCAGTTTTCTTCCCTAACTATCAGAATAAAGGGGAATACAAACTTCATTTGTTAGATGTTCATAGACAATTGCGCTTTTACCTACACAGAACAGCTGCCTTTCGCAAGTCAGAGCAGCTATTTGTTTCCTTTGCGAAGCCTTTCTTGGGTAAGCCAATGTCGAAGGTGACTCTAGCTAGATGCATTTCTCACTGCATTTTGCTCACATACAAGATATCTGGTCTGCCTGAGCCCTTAGGGGTTCATGCCCATTCTACCCATTCTATGGCTACTTCTGCTGCTTTCTGGTCAAGAGTGCCTTTGGATGATTTGTTCTGCGGCTACTTGGGCTTCCTCTCATACCTTTATCTCTCATTATAAATTGGATTTAATATCCAGAGGAAGAGCAGCTTTTGGCTGTGCAATGCTCCGGAATATTCTTCCTTGATGACCTCCCAAGTTTTTTGGTAGCTGGGTACTCTGTCCCACAGGTTGCTGATCATATGAAGTTAACTACTTCAGATAAAGTAGTTATGTACTCACCATAACATTCCATCTGAGTAGGTAACTTCATTTGTCAGCAACCGACCCCCCCCCCCCCCTTCCTCCTAACCTTGTTCTCTGGTTATCTGAATCCTAGAATGATATCAGCTTTTGGTATTTATTAGGTTAGGATGTTTCAGGTTGTTGTTTTGTCTAGGTGACATTGTATAATTGGGCAAACGCGATCTGAGGACTGGAAGGAGGTATCAGGGTATTATGGGTAAGGGGAGGAGCTTGGAGATCAGATCTTTAGCTTGGAAAGCTGCCGGCTCGGATCCAGGTCGGATCCGATACCCACTGGTTGCTGACAAATGAAGTTACCTACTCAGATGGAACGTTATGGTGAGTACATAACTTCTTTTTATGAATCCCTCATTGGATCCTATTGCTTTGGCCCCATGTGGATCAAAGTCTGGGATCTTAGGGCCTCAGATCAGGAACCATCCTTATTACCGGTTCTCCTACTCCAGGGACATCATCTTGGGATCTGAAACCTTTGGCTTCTACTTCTAGGACTTGTCTACCCTCCATCCAAATTGAATCAGGTTCCCCAGCTCTTCCTGTGAAAGTCTTTCAGATGCCAACAAAATCCAGGCATGCTTCCTCGGCATCCTCCTCCAGGTCTTCCCTAAGTCTCATTGAGGCCGATATGGACAGGATGATGCGGAAGTTCCGCAGGGTCCAGATCCAAATGCGGGTCCTGCCATCTCTGTCCCATCTTGGATCCATGAGTGCTCCATCTCCTACTTTGCAGACTCCTTTTCTAATCTTTCCCTCCGTGTCAAAACTCCAGGACCCTGCATTCCTGAGAGAGTCCAGATGAATCAAGATAGGATCTGAGGAAGCTCCCTTCCTGTACTCCGACTGCATCGCTGACCAGCCCTAATCCCATCTTGTCGAATCACAGTGGGTCCCGGCTCTGAGGTGACAGCGCCAACTCTGGGGGATTGCTTTCGGCTCCAACTTTGTCAAATCCATCATTTCCCATTGAGGCTTTGGCCCTCGACAGCTCGGGTCTGGTTCTGTCCAGAGGTCTCAGATCCATGGCTGGCTGTGCTCTCTCTCATTTGGTAACTTTGGTTGTGAGGAGAGAGGGTTTCCTCGGGTTCATCAGCCTTCTGGATTGTAGTAAGGGCTGTCTCCAGGATCAGTAAAGCATCTCCTCACTTTCAGGGTCTGCCCTGTCCTTAATCAGATCAGAGCCCATCATGCCTGCCGTAGGTCAGCCTGCCCCGAGGAAACACCAGATCACTTCTCCCCAGGGAGCCCCCCAGCTTCTTGCGATACTTGTCTGGAACACACCAATGATGAGATCCCTTGGAAGAAAAAATGTAACAGGAGGCACATAGACTCCCCTGTGGAGTCTGTCACAGAGGACACTGACTTCGATGAGGGAGAAGGAATCCCCCAATCACCACCTGATGATCTCTGCTTTGGAGACATTCTGGAACTCCTTAGGCAAAAAAGGTGGCTGGTCCTCCCAACCTCCTCCTCCTCCTGAGGAAGCAGTGTTCCTGGAGGCTTTCGGGGTGGGCTCATCTACATCCTTGGTCTCTCCCCCAGCAGATGCCCTGATAGATTTAGTCTTCTGTCAGGCCTGGAAGGAACTGGACATGGTCATGCCTATCCCTAAGCACCATGATGGGATTCTCAGCCCACCTTCTGATTGTCCAGACTGGAACAAAGGTGTTCTGGTAGATGGTATTGTTGCAGCAGCCACAAAAAAGGACAGACTAACAAAGCTCCACTGTCCATCTGCCAAACAGGGAGTCTAGGGCAATGGACAGACATGCAAAGTGCATTTACATCTCAGCTGCTTTTGCTCGGAGATCATTAAACTGTTTGCTGCACTTCACCCGTTTGCAGAGAGATCTGGTCAAGGAGCTGACTCTCTTGCAGAGACCATGTCAGAGGAGGACTTGAAGGTTGATTTTGCACACAGCAGAAGGCACTTTGTAAGCTGCCAGTGCAGGCATAGCCATTAGGTGACAGGCCTGGATGCAGCTTTGTGACTTCATGGAGCCCTTCAAGGCATCATACATAAATGCCCCATTTTATGGTTCCTGTTTATTTTGACCTTCTGTGAAAGATGCACTAACCCACAGTGAGCAAGAAGGGAAGACCTTGTCTGCCATGGGGATTGTTTTGTTACCCATTAGAGGACTTTCTTAAGGAACCAGCGAGGAGGGAAGAAAACTTGGTTCAGAAAGTCTCAAGGATCTTTCTAGGACCCATGCAGGGACAACTCTTCCAGAGGCAAAGGAGGAGTTTTTAACAGTAGACACCTTCCTAGAGGCAGAGAGGGTTCATAAAGTCAGGGTTTCAGAGAGCATTTCCTGACAGACCCTATCAGCACTCATGAAGTGCTGCCCAGTTCTGCTCTGGAGGCAGTCGGGGGTCATCTATCCTTGCACCTAGAAGTCTGTATGAACATAACATCTGGGTGCTAAGCATTATATCCAGTGATTATTACATTCCCTTTTCCCTTCTTCCTCCAGGTCCCATGAGGAAGCTCCCCAACGTACCACTTAGCAGGAGTATGCTATTCAAAAGGTTCAAAAACGTTTGCAAAAAAGAGGCATCCAAGAGGACCCGACTGAACAAAGATGATTCAGAACTTATTCTCTCTTCTTTTTAGTGCCAAAGAAATCAGGGGATCTGAGACCTATATTAGAATTCAGCGGTCTGAATCAGTTTGTCATGAAGTCAAAGTTTGGACTGCTTATGGTTCAGTCCATTCTGCTACTTTTACACAAGAATGATTGAATGTGTTCTGTGGATCTTCAGGATGTGTACTATTATATCAAAATAGACAGTTGCTCCAGAAGGCATTTGTGCTTTCAGCTGGGATACAATCATTTACCAGTTCAGAGCACAGCCCTTAGTACTTACTACAGCCCCCCAGGTATTTACCACGTGCTTGGCATGGTGACGTGGTAGCGGCTCACCTGAAGATAAAAGGATTCCAGGTGTTTCACCATCTAGACAATTGGCTCCTCACTTCACCTACAAGACATCGACTGCTACAGTCCAAGAATTATCTAGTAAAGATCTTCAAACATCTGGACATCACGATAAATCTGGCAAAATCATAGTCAATTCCTGTTTAAAACCTAGAATTCATAGGAACACAATTGGAGACAACTAAACAAGTGGCTTCCTTACCGAGGCATTGTATAATATCTCTAAGACAACAGGTTCAGGACTTGTTAGATGTACCTTCTCCACCAGCAAGATTAATACTTTAGGCACTGGGCTTGGTGGCAGCTGCAATTGTTCTAGTCCCACTAGCAAAGTTCTTTGAGAGTACTTCAATGGACAATAGCAGTTCAGTGGTCCATTCTCTACTAATCACTTTCAGTCCCCATAAAAATGTCTTCGATCTGCAGGAATCATCTGCAGTGGTGGATGCAATCAGACAACCTGTTGCTAGGCAGACCCTTTTCTCTCACTGCCCTAATAGCCGCAGTGACCACGGATGCTTCCCATTGTAGGTGGGGGAACATTACTGAGGGATGATAGTCCAAGGCATGTGGTCATCCATCGAGACCAATCTGCATATCAGTGTCCTATAGATGAGACCAGTCCTCCTAACATTGCAAGCTTTTCCGAACATTCTCCCTCTCGGGAGAATTACAGTTCATACGGATATCATGTCAGTAGTCTTGTACATCAACAAGCAAGGGGGAACCCGTTCGTACTGTTTGTGCAGGAGTGGCCATGAGAGCTTGGGAATGGGCGATATCTTCAGACTGCTTTCTATTGCAGCACATATTACAGGGAAAACCAGCATTCTAGCAGACAAACTGAGCAAGTCCATTCTGACTCCTCATAAGTCATCCTTCAATCAGTCAGTAGCAAATGAGATTTTCAGTTGTTGTGGCCAACCTTGTTGCAACCTCTTTCCCTCTCTCCAGAACTTGAAATGCTATAAGTATTTTGCTGTGATCCCCCCAAAGAGGGAGTCACCAAGTGATGCTGTAGTCCACGATTGGCCCCTGGGTCTCTTTTATGCTTACCCTCCTCCTCCTCCTCTGATACTGAAATTTCTACAGAAAGCCAGAAGGCTGAAGAGCTCAGTAAACCTCATTGCCCCTTTCTGGCCTCTTCAGCTATGGTTCCACTTTCTTTGGTCTCATCTGAAGTATCTGCCTTGGATACTGCATCCTAGACAGGATTTCATATCCCGTCCTTCAGATGTCCACCCCCCAACCTCCACACCCCAAGGTTGACTGTGTGGTTTCTCCACTTCTAGTAATTGTACAAAAGTCCAGGCTAGCCCCTTCTGTCTGTGATATAATTCTGGTCTCTCACAGGGCTTCCGCTAAAAAGGTCTACAACAGCAAGTGGAAGAGATTTTCTATTTTGGCCTCTAAAGAGAATATCTACCCTTTTTCGGCTCCCACTTCAGCTATTCTCCATTTTCTTAGTAAACTTTTTCGATAAGGAGCCAGCTTCTCTGCTATTAAACTTCAGTTGGCTGCCATATCCAGTTTTAATGCTGGAAAGAAATCTTCCTCTCTCTTCTTCCAGGTTATGCAAGGAATCCTTGAAAGGCATTTTACTTCTAAAACACTTCTTCTCGGAATCTCACGTTATTGCTGCAAAGCTTTACCCAGAAGAAACCCTTTGAACTGGCAGATAGTTTTGACATGAAATTTCTTTCCTGGAAAATAATTTTTCTAGTAGTGATTATTTCTGGTAAAAGAGTGCCGGAGCTTCAAGCTTCATCAGTGAACCACCTTAAATCATTTTGCATAAAGATAGGGTATCATTAAGAACACAACTGTCCTTTATGCCTAAGGTAACCACTGAATCAAACAGTAGCCAATCAGTTCAGTTACAATTTTTTTTTGCCAATTTTTCAAACAAAGGGGAATATATTTTGCATCTTCTAGATGTTCACAGGCAGTAACATTTTTACTGACACAGGTCAAAAATGTGTAGGAAATCTGATTAACTATTTGTATCTTTTTCAACTAACCATTCAGGTCAAGCAGTTTCAAAGATCACTTTAGCCAAGTGGATTACGGATTGTATTTCATTCTTTTTTTTCACAAAAAGGTATTCATTTACCTTGACTACCCAAGGCTGATTCCACCAGATGTATGTCTACATCATCTGCCTTTTTTTCCAGGGCCTAAGTTGAGATTTGTGCTGCAGCCACTTGGTCTGACTCGCACCTTTATCTCTCATTATAGATTTGATATTGTTTCTAGGAGCAGGACTTCCTTTGGCTCAACAGTGCTGTTTCCTATCCTTCTCTGAGGGCCGCCCAGGAGTTGTATAGTGGGGGACTCTGACCCATCAGTGAGGAAGAATGGAAAGGATAACATCAGATTTAAAAGTTAAGTACTTAGCATAACTAAGTATCTGTGTTGTCCATTTTCATTCTTCCTTATGTCCCTTCCATCCATCCCCCGGCCTTGTGCCTTCGAGAAGTACTTGGAGGAAATTCAGAACCCTTTGGTTCTGGGTCTGAGCCTAAGCTCATTTATATTCTCTGCACTGAGCCTCAATTCTTTTCTAGTCTCTGCACTATTACTGTAACCTTTTGAGCTGTAGGGCAACAAACCCGATCTTGACAGAGAATGTGTGATGCATTGTGGGAAGAGGGAGGGGCTTGGGACTCAAGTCTGGTAAAAGCTGCCGAGTCTGATCTGATGTCGGATCTGAGACCCATCTGTGAGGAAGAATGAAAATGGACAAAACAGATTCTTAATTAGGTAAGTACATAACTTTTAATTTCTCTACTTTCAGTACTGGTTAGACAGCCCAGGCTTTCTTTCCCTGTATGTACCATCATTTTGTCTTCGCAAAAAGACTCTACTAACAAAGTTTATAAGAACAAGTGGAAAAGATTCTGCCTTTGGCCCTTGAAAAATGAACTTGATCCCTTTTCTGTTCCAGTTTTTGTGGTACTTGAATTTTTGGCAATTGTTTTTAAAGGAGGAATTAGTTTTTCTACCATTAAACTACAGTTAGCAGATATCGCTAATTTTCCCACAGGAGTCTGAGATTATTCTTTGGCTTCTTCCACATTATGCAAAGCACCTGTAAAAGGCATTTTTCTTCCCAGACCACCAATAAAGGACCCTTCACCTCCCTGAGATCTGACCATTGTACTTCAAGATTTAACTCCAGAACCTTTTTAACCTTCAGCTAAAAATGATCTAAAATTCCTTTCTTGGAAAATTGTCATCTTAGTTGCCATTAACTTCAGCAAAGAGGATATCTGAAGTCCAGGCTCTTTTGTCAAAGACCCCTTACGTTATTTTTCATAAAGATAGGGTTACCTTATGGACAAACCCTTCCTTTTTACCTAAAGTAGTTTCTGAAAATAACATTAATCAGTCCATTCACTTACCAGTCTCCTTCCAAAATTTTTTGAATAAAGGAGAGTGCATGTTTCATCTCCTTGATGTACACAGACAATTACACTTTCATCTTCACAGGACAAAACAAATTAGAAATTCAGATAAACTATGTTTCCTTTTCACAAAACAGAGTGGGGTTCCCTGTTACTAAAGCCACTTTAGCCAAATTGATTACAGACCGTATTTCTCTGATACATTCTCAAAAAATTATTGCCTTACCCAAACCATCCAAGGCTCGTTCAGCCAGATCCATGGCTGCTACATCTGCTTTTTGGTCAAGAACATCTATTGATGATCTCTGCACAGCAACCACATGATTCATGCTCATATCTTTATTACTCATTACAAGTTGGATATCATATCTAGAAACAGAGCTGCCTTTGGTTTGGTGGTACTCTGGAATATCCTTCCATGAAGGCCACCCAAGATCAGTGTAGCTGGGGACTTCCATGTGTTGAGGAAAAATGAAAAGGACAACATCAGATTTAAAAGTTATATACAAACCATAACTAGGCATCTGTGTTGTCCATTTTCATTCTTCCTTAGCTTCCCTCCCATCCATCCCCCATCCTTCATTCTTGTGGAGAAATCTGTTGGGACTGTGTTTTGGAATTTAGAGTTCAAGGTTTGAGGCATTCCCTTTTCTATCCACTATGCATGTCTCTTTCTAGCTATATAGGCCTTATGGCAACAAACTTGTTCTGAGGTGATGGATATGGACCATGGCATTATGGGTAGAGGGAGGAGCTCAAGAGTTGAATCTGAAGTCATATCTGAGGATCGAATCCAAACCCGTGGAAAGAATGAAAATGGAATACACAGATGCCTAGTTATGGTGAGTACATAAATTTTAATTTCTGTTTAAATGGGTAGGTGCACTGGTTCACAGACCTTTTTCAGGCACAATATGAGACACTATGGCAATACATTTTAATGAACAAGTCAAAATAGCAAACAGAAGAATCACAGACACAATAGGATAATTAGCTAATAAATAATAGATAACAGAGTATACAACTCGTGGATATAATTAAACAAGAAAAACAAAACAAGTGAAGAGCATCCCTGTAGTCTGAAACTTAAAATAAGTAAAACTTCAAATACAGAAACAGTGAATCCTAAATTTGTGTCAACATTGAACTTTCATTCAGTATAACATATTTACATATTTGCAATATGTAAAATAATGAACTTGGCATTGTTGGTTTTGACCAGAACTACACAATTGCTTGACATTCATGTAAAAGCAGTACAAGCTAGGTTTTAAAGACTGTGTGATATCCTGTCCAGGTTTATAAACGTAACTGCAAGATGTTCTTCGTCTTTCAGTGTTGCAGTCATCACTTGTGGATTATCCCTGCTGGGTAGCCTTCGGCTGGCTCAAATACCAGAGTAAAGGATATCCCTCCTGAGTCGTCTGCAGGTCAACTGAGACTGACGTCAGGTCATCAGGGCTATAAAGGGAGGCAGCCAAAACCATTACATCAGTCTTTCTTGCCGTGAAGCCCGAAGCAGTTTGCAAGTGCGTCGGTTGGCCGTTGCCAGAGTGAGGAAGGAAAACTACTAAAGCTACGTGACCCATTGGAGATCTTTTTCTTGCACTTAACCAATGTCCGAAAAAGTAAATGATTGTCTCCGCTGTAGAAAACAAATACCACTCCGAGACTTCCATAATCTGTGTGTGACTTGTTTAGGCCCAGACCACGACATCCCCGGATGTCGGTTCTGAATGCTAGGACCATCCATAGAAGAGCTGAATTTATAGTCAGACATTTCAGGGAGAGTAGTTACCAGTGCGAAATGGCGTCCATCGGTCAAAAAAGAGAAAAGATAAGGAAAGAGAGAGACCACAGAAGGTTAGGCTCACAGACAACACAAACCTGAAATCAGCCAGCCTACCATCCACTAGCACAGCAGAACTCAGTGAGGTGCCTACGCAGCCCCTGATGACAGTTATACAGCCACCGCAGGCCTCTGCCAAGACCTTTTGGAGTCTGGTATGCCACCAGATCAGGCTTCTTCCAAAATACCAGTCGTCAGCCCTGCGGTTGGGTCTGGAGCTGCTTTTCAGACACTGGCTTCCAGGGAGGCCTTTCAGATGACCGATGCCAGGCAAAGACCGACGGCCACGCCACCAGCCAAAACCACACCCAGGCCCATTGAATCACTGAGGCCTAAAAGCAAGGCCACTCCTAGGAAAACTCCTTCCTCAGTGCTCTGTCGCCCACTGCCTCCCACCCAACCTGCTCAGTCACAGCAGTTACTTAGGATGGCTGAGGATTTAATCACTCTCATCAGAGGAAACAAGTCTGCACCAGCTACCTCAGCCAAAAGAAAAAGAGACCTTTCTCCAGTGGTGCTTTCGTTACCAGAGTCAGAGGACTCAGAATTTCTGGACTCAGGCACTGAACTATAGCCCCTGACAGCGTTTGAGGATTAAGATGCTGAAGAATCCATTCCTTCTGCTTCCCCTCCTGAAGATCTTGGGGGACCCTAAATACCCTCAGAGAGCATTTCCATTGGGAAGCTCAGGACTACCCCCAGTCAAAAAGAGATTGAGAGAGTTCCTGGACTTACCACAGCACAAACCCTTAGCCATCCCTCCCATTCTGGATGAGGAGACTGGCCTCACCCCTGGTGCCCTCCCTTCTGCTCCCAGAAAGCCTGGTAGATATTATAGTGTGCCAGATACCCATAAGTATTTATTCAAGAACCCTGCAGCCAACCCAGAGGTCATCACTCGGACCCAAGGGAGCTAGGGCCAGTTCCTCCAAAAACCCAATACCCTCTGACAAGAGCAGAGCCTTGGACTGATGGGGCAAAAAGGTATGCCCTTTGGCTACCCTAGCCATTAGAGCCCTTAACTGACACTTCCATATGCTTAAATACCAACAGAACATGCTGGAATTATTAAAGCAGAAAATGTTCTTCTTACCAGAGAACTAGGAGATGTCCTTCTATTCACATGTTGCAGTATTTATAACAGTAGGGAGTTGCTGCCTGTAGTGCCACCTTTCAGCCAGTATACCAAAGTCTTTAATTCAGGAGGGTACGTGCAACGTTCCTTGTCAGGGTCATAAACCTGACATAGGGTGTAAAGGTGACGTCTGCACGCATCCTCTTCAGAATTTTCCTGCCACAGTGAATGCCATACTCCTGTTCGTTCTGAAAGCAGATCGTGTTTTCCGACGACCATTAAGTCTCCAGACCAAACGACCGTTCTCCTGCTGACACAGATAAGTACCCTATTAGGTTTTTTCATTACCTTTGGCTATTGTTAAGTCTTGCATGTCAGCTAGAAAGGGGAAGTGCACTTGTGGGAGATAAATTCCTCAAAAGGACGTGCACGAGAAGTGTGTGTTTTGCTTAGGCAAGGCCCACGACCCTATTTGCAAATCGTTCATACCAAAAACCCTTCGTAGCCGTCTTGCCGGACTAAAATTGTATTTAGAAAATCAGCATCTCAGACATCTTGCGCTTGGTATGGAAGGGGGGTAGGCCCGTCTGAAGAGCCACCAAGGAAGAAGGCCAAGAAAGTTAGGCCAGAATCCCAAGCTGCACCTCATGTGTCCGAGAAGGTTCTTGAGACTGATGAAAGTCCATCATCTTCCCAGACATCTGTTTCCAAGCCAGGTTTGGGAACCTCAGTGGAAGCTGGGGTGGCAGAAATGTATAGTACGTCCGCTGAGGCTGCTCAGCCAGTCAGGTCCTGATGGCGGAGGGGAACCACAGCTCAGTCTTTTGGAGGGCCTTGCTCCTTCACTTACACCCAGGCAGACGTCTGCTCCAGTTCTCTCCCCACCAGTTACCCCCTTAAAGAAGAAGCAAAAAGTTAAACAGACAGAAACCCAACCAGTTCCTGGATGGGAAATTTTTTCTCAAAGCCTTTTTAAAGCCTTTCAAGCCTTACAGACACAACAGGCCCCACCAGCCCCCTCATCTCTACCTACCTTACAGGTATCAGAGGAAGAGTACTCCTCTTCAGATGAATCTGTCTCATGAATCCCAAATAGTATCCCCAAAGGATTTCATCACCTTAGAGGAGGAAGATTCCATTACTCCTGAGTCTCCAGGAGAAGAAATCACCTTTGGAGAGGCAATCTCCCTTATGAGGGAGCATTTTAAATGGCAGTCATCTGAAATATCTGACACCAAGAAAAGGTACTTTGTCCTTTAACAAATGGAGCAACTTTCTCCTTCAGCAGTGGCCCCCTTGCTACCTGCCTTCCAGGATGCCTTCTTGGCTGCTTGTCTATCCCCTGACTCTCAACCACCAGCTTCCAAATGACTGGTCCATTTCTACAAGGTCCCTCAGGATACCCAGTATCTCTTTAGGAATCCACCAGCAGACCCAGCAGTTATTGCTGTCTCTGCTGTCAAATCTTTTAGGCAACTACCTTCGACTGCTCTTTATCCCACAGACAGACAGTAAATTCATGGACAGAATACGAAAGAGAGTTTATACCGCTTCAACTCTGACTTTTAGAGTACTCAACTACCAAACACTTGGCTAGATTTGTCCTGGATACCATTACCAAGGCTTCCTTATTACTGTCTGAGGCTCCTAATTCTCTTATTAAAGCACAAATTAATACCCTCCTTTCCACTGCATCCCAAGTAACTAGGCACTCAATAAAGTGCAGTTAAGGTGCCGTAGAAGTTTCATCTAAGTCTGCTGCATCTGGATCAGTCTTGAGGTTGTACTCTTGGGTGAGACTACAACCCCTATCCATGGATCTGCAAGCAAAATTATTGGATGCACCCCCCTAGATAGCAAAGCTCTGTTTGGACAAGCCTCAGCAGAACTCCTAAAATCTCTTCAAGAAAAGGGTAAGGAACTGCAAAACCTTAAACGCCTACTGGTGTCTCCTATTCCAACATACCACAGGAATTACCCACAAAAACCTTCTTTTGTCAGAAGGCAATCCTCCCACTCTGCTCCACAGTCTAAAGGACGTAGACAAACCATGAAAAACTCTATTCTTAGATTTCCAACCAGTTCATCCACTATGCCCTTTCGTGGACAGTCTGACCACTCCAGACCACCTCCTCTGTGACTACCCACTCTTGCACCAAAACACCCCACTCTCCCTCTGTCTCACCCTCTCCCTTCCCTCCTGACAGATAATCACATCAGAACAATGGGTACTCTCCATTCAGTCAGGCTATTTCATGACTTAGTGGATGTTATCCCCCTTTCTTGGTATCCCTCAACCACCTGCAAGCCAAACCCACCTTTTTCCACCTATCTTTCAACAACTTCTAGATCAAGATGCAATAGAATAGGTACCATGCCATCAAAGAAACGCAGGCTTTTATTACAGAATGTTTCTGGTATCAACGAAGGATGGCCCATGGAGACCAATCCTAGACTTATCTTTTCTAAACTTCTTTTTCAAAGTTCCCTGTTTCAAAATGATTACCTTACCCCGGCTCTTACCACTCATTCCAACTCAGGCTTTTGTGGTAGGCCTGGATTTGAAGGATGCCTACCTACACATCCCTATTCACCCTAGATTACAGGAAATACCTCAGATTTGCAATAGCCTCTTGCCATTTGCAATAGCCTCTTGCCATTTGCAATAGCCTCTTGCCATTTGCAATTCTCTGCCTTGCCCTTTGGACTCTCTACTGCTCCCCAAGTCTTCACAAAGTGCCTGGCTCCAGTCATTGCCCACTGCGGGACTCAGGGTATTCAGAAATATACCCATACCTGCATGACCTGCTTATTCTTCATTAAGACCACCCAGTCCTCCTTCACCTACAACAGGTAATCCCCACCCTATCTCAGCTAGGATTCACCATAAACCATGAATTGTCTCACCTGATTCCCTCCCAAGACCTGGTTTTCCCTGTAGTGCAGGATCAGAACAGACATAATGAAAGCCTTCATTCCAGATCAAAGAATCCTAGAACTTTGTCAGTAGTTCCAAAATCTTCTTTCACACATTTCCTTGCCAGCTCGAGAAATTTTGAGTTCTAGGCCACATGGCATCACTCATACCCATGTTGCCCCTGGCAAAACTCCACATGCAGAAAATCCACTGAGTCCTGAAAAACTTATGGAGCCAACACTCCCAGCCCCTGGACACCTCCTCCTTACTTCAGTGTTTGAAGAAGGAACTCCATTGGTGGATATCAGCTCTCCACCTCAACCAAGGGACCCACCTTCAGGTCCCTACACCCCTCTAACTGGTCTCCATAGTTGCTTCCGACCTGAGGTGGGGGGCAGTGCTACTTTCAAACCAAAAACAACTCTCAGTGCAAGGCAATTGTCCCAACCCAAGACAAAAGGACCATATCAACATCAAAGAAATGAGGGCTTTACACTCTGCCCTTTTAACCTTCAAATCAGCCCTCCAACCAGGAACCCTGAAAGTAATCAAAGGCAATATGACGGTCCTGTGGTACATAAGCAAGCAGGGGGGGTACAAAATCCTACCCTCTGTGCAGTCTAGCAATCCAGATCTGGAACCTAACAGTATCCCTCCACATTCATCTGGTAGCTGTTTATACCCATTCAACAGAGAATGTCATGGCAGACTTCCTGAGCAGAACTTCAGCTCCAAGTCACAAGTGGATGCTTTACATGGAAGTATTTCTGGACATAATCCACAGGTGGTGTATTCCACAAGCAGATATTTTTGCCTCCACCCAGAACAGACAGATGCCCAAATTCTGCACAAGGAATCCGCATCCACAAGCGTGGAAAGTGGACGCCTTCTCCTTCTCTTGGGAGGGAATGTACCTCTATGCTCCTCCCCCCTTCACCTTAATTCAGAAAGTCCTTCTGAAAATACAGAAGGACAACCCAAAAATCCTACTGGTGATCCCCTTTTGGCCAAGACAGCATTGGTTTCCCCTCCTACTCCTATTAGCCAAGGCAATCACCACAGGTTACCCCACCGAATAGACCTGCTCACACAGGACAGGGGATCCCTACTACCCCCTTAGGTGAACAATCTAGAATTAACCTTATGGGTGATAGGGTTTTGATCCCCTACAGACACTTATACTCAGAGGACATACTCAATGTTCTGCAGGAGGCCAGAAAACCTAGTACCAGGAGAAACTATGTATCCAAATGGAACAGATTCTCCCACTGGTGTCAACAAAAAAAACAGGACCCTCTGACTACGTCTATACCTATAGTCCTGCCCTACTTGTGTGAGCTACTTCACTCAGGACTAACATACTCATCAAAGTGCATTTATCTGCCATCTCTGCCTGTCTGTCTATCTTCCCTCCTCTGGCTTCCAGACTGGAGGTCAGACTTTTCCTCAAAGGGGTTCTTCAAATCAGGCCTCCCAGGAATCCCATTCCTCTCCCTTGGGACCTGAACTTCGTACTAGTAAAACTTGCATTGCCACCCTTTGAACCAACCCCTTTCAGTATCCCTGAAGCTATGCACACTAAAAACAGTGCTACTAGTGTCCCTTACATCCACCAGGAGGGTCTCTGAGATACAAGCTCTCATGGTTACCTCCCCCTACCTTGTTTTCCACAAGGACAGATTTGCTCTCAGGACCAACCCTTCCTTCATAAGGTGGTTAATGAACTTTCACTAAACCAGACCATTAACCTACCGGTTTTCTTCCTTCAACCACAAAACTCCTCAGAAAGGACTCTCCATTCTTTGGATGTCCACAGACAACTGAGGTATTACCTAGACAAAACAAAATCAGAAAGTCAGACCAACTTTTCATCTCCTTCCACCCGAGAGCTGTAGAGAAGGCAGTCACCAAGCAAACCATCTCTTCATGGATTTCAAAATCAATTACCTTATGCTACTCATACCATTGTAAATCCGGTCAAGTCAAACCTCGCTCCACCAGGGCAGCTGCTTCCTCAACTGCTTTTTTTCAAAAGAATTAACTACACTTCCATCCTGGAAGCTGCCACTTGGACTTCTGTCCACACATTTACCAAACATTACAAACTGGACCTAGTCTGTAGAGCTAGGGCAGGGTTTGCCAGGTCCATCCTCCAAGGACTCATTGACCAGGAACCCAATCCTCCACCCAGAACCATATCTAAAAGCTCTGGTGCTCTCTGCTGTTATGAATACTGCAACATGTGAATAGAAGGACATAGAATAGTTGTGTAAGAACTTACCATAACCTTAAATGTCCTTCTCTTCCATGTTGCAGTATTCAGTCCCCCCCACCTACCCCTCTACCTTGCCAGATTACATACCATGCTGACTTGTGGGGAGATAACCCTTCTATCCCCCAGTTCTCCAACAACACAAACTTCCTGCTACCCTGACTCTAGCCTACATGTAATTCTAAGGGCTCCCTTGGGACCCTTCTACCCACAGGTGTACTGCTATATGTGGCAGTTCATTCTGAGGAGGGTGCATGCAGACGTCACCTTTATGCCCTATGTCGGTTTATGGCCCTGACAAGGAATGCCACATGTAGCCTCCTGAAGCAGAGATTTTGGTATACTGGCCAGAAGGCGGCACTGCAGGCAGCAACACCCTACTGTTATGAATACTGCAACATGGAAGAGAAGGACATCTAAGGTTATAGTAAGTTCTTACACAACTATTCTGTCTGATACACTCCAGCTCTCAAGTGGCAAAACATTCCCTGCATTGTGGATTTGATGCTCTAGAAGCCTCTAGCAGGGCTGCTGTTTCTGGATCAGTCATTAGGAGACATGCATGGTTGAGAGATTGCGTCTGTATCACGTTATCGAAATTTTACTACATCAAATCAATAAAGGTCGAACTTTATTGATCGAAGTAGTGAAATTTCGAATAACGTAAAAAAATAAATCAGTACAAAAAAAAAGTAACTAGCGCTCCCCATCCCCCCTACTTAAATATACTAACTCCGAGACTGCATTACATTGAGGTAAATGGAAATCTCCCACTTACGGAGATTTCCGTTTACCTGCGCGATGTTCTGGACTTTTGACATTGTCGTGCCGACAATATCATATTCGGTATTGTCAGCTTACAACAACATGAACTAGATCCAAGAGAATAACCTTTGCCTGATCACATTAAATCAAAACAGCTGGACGTCTCCTTGGATAGGGAACAGTTGTTCGACCCTGAAGCAGAGGAGGTGATTAAGAAAATGGAGGATAAGACTAAGTCCATGCAGAGTCAGACTTCCTACAGGTACAACCCCCCCCAGATTCAGAAGGAACTTTCCCACCAAACACTGGTCTTTCCTGCCCAAGCCAAAACTGTGCAAAGGAAAGGACACAGAGATAGGCCCTCCAGGCAACAGCATCAAAGCCAGCAGAGGCCTAGACAGTGGACCTCTACCACTCCTAGGCAAGGGAGTTCTAAGTCCACTCCCTACCCTAAGGACTCTCAATAACTTCCCCTCTGCCCCACACACCCCCTCCTTCACAGGCTAGGAGGAAGGCTATCCCTATTCACAGACAAGTGGCAAACCATCACAGCAGATCTGTGGGTCCTAAACCTCATTTCCCAAGGTTACAGATTATCTCTCAGAGAACCCAAGATCTGAAGTAGTTGACTTCATTTGGTCTTCAACCTGTGGGTCTATGGATCCGAATCTGATCCGAGACAGCCGCATCACTAGCATCTGCTTCAAGCTCCTCCCCTTACCAGTAATGCTCCCCTGTCTCCTTCCTTCCCTCAGATCTCATTTGCTGCTGAAAAGTTACGCATCGTGGTCGCAGAGCTCCTAGCATTTTTTGGTTAAGTAGGCTGTTTTATTGCAGAGTTAGTGCAAATGTTTTCCCTTTTCTTCTCTTTATAACCTCCCCTACCTTGCATTGTCCGTCGGTTGTTAAAAAAAAAAAAAAAAAGTTCAATAGTTGTTGTAGTTTTTCCCTTGGCCTTCCTGCTCCCTCTTTTCTGTGAGCTAATGTGTGTGAGTGCCTGTGTGTGCTCATTTGTTCCTAGAATGGCTGAGACCCCCAAGCCAGTATTTAGGAAGTTCACAGAGTGTGGCCACAAGTTCTCCTCAGCCGATGGCCACACTCTGTGTGTAGTGTGTTTGGGCGTGACCCATTTGCTTACCTCCTGTCCTGTGTGTGCAGGCTTCAACTTGTGGGCCCTTAAGGACAGGAGGGCTAAGCTGGTCATGAAGGGTTTACTTCCCTCATCGTGGACGACTGTCACCGCATCCTGGCTTCGGGCATCTCCTCTACTGCTTCTTCTACTACTTGTCCTTCCCAGGCCTCTAGGACTCATACTCCTGCCATGACGTCTGGGGAAGGAGACAAACATAGAAAGGACAAGACCAAGAAGTGGTCTCCATACTGCTTGGCTCCGGCGGGGCCTGCTGCTAAGTCGAAGACCCCCCCCCATCCCCCAGACCTAGCACTCCCCGACTCCAATTGCCCAGGTTCTCCCTTGAGCTTCCCCTCATCTGCACTCCCAGCTGGTGTTGGTTGCTTCCTCTTCCCGATCCACCTGTCGACGTAGCAAGTCAGAGATGGACAGGATGATGCGGAAGTTCATCCACATCCAGATCCAGATGTGAGTCTTGCCAGCCATCTCTCCCTCCGTAGTTGGAAGTTCACAGCTTTTCTTCACTCCTATACTCCTTCTCTGATCTGACCATCGGTTTTGGAGTCTTTGGATCCGAGGACTCTCTGGGTTGGGGGGGGGGTCGGTGCCGATGTTACCTCAACGCTGGCCATTGCCTCGAGTGTGTTGCATCCGACCGGTTCAGAGTCATAGCCTTGGTGTTGTATCCAAGGGGAGTACTGTCTGCTCTGAGTTTGTTGGAGTGCAGTCTCTGCTACATCTCCCCCATCAGATCAGAGGGGGGCAGCTCCTTTTCTTGTTTCTCAGTATGTACACTCTCCTTTGACATTTGATGTGCTGGAGCGAGTTTTCTTGAGTACGTTGAGACCCCTGACCATCACATTTTTGGACTCTGCCCCGACTGCCTCGACTCTGGGTACGGCCCCAACCTTCCTGTCCTCTCAGGGACAGCCTGTGCTCACTTTGCCTCAGGGAGTTGTCACTCGAGAGTAACAAGAAGTTTGCGAATCCCCCCCAGAGAGTCCCACTGAGGAGGCTCCTCGCAAAGGACGTGCAAAAGAAGGCACCTGGACTCCTCCCCAGAGTCCCTCATGGATGACACTGACTTGGAGGAAGGGGAAGGTTCCCCCAGGTCACCCCCTGATGATGTCTCCTTTGGAGACATTATGGAACTCCTTCGTCAAAGTGGGGTCCGCCCAAAAAACAACTTTGGATGAGTCAGAGTTCCTAGAGGCATTCGCCACGGGCCCATCTACCTCCTGGGTGTCCCTTCCTGCAGACCCTCTTGTGGACTTTATAACATCTCAGGCATGGAAGAAACCGGACACTATGGAGCCTATTCCCAAGCATCCAGACAAGATACTTAGTCCCCCACCAGACAAGGCTAGCTGGAGTAAGGGGTCCTCAGTAGACGCTATGTTTTTGGGGAAGTAGAGTTATGCTTCAGGAACCTTTACTATAAGGGTGCTGAATTATATGGAGCATGTCATCCGACTACAGCGTGACCTCATCAAGGAAGTCGCTGAGTTGCCTCTGGAGTCCATTTCAGCAGAGGGCAAGAAGACGTTCTCCACACATATGGCCACTCTGAAAGTGGTAGCGAACACATCCATGCATCTCTTTTCCCATGCTATGGAAGGAGCCGCAAGGGTGGCTGGTTCCGGCATTGCCATGAGGTACCATGCTTGGCTCCAGCTTTGTCAGTTCTCGGAACCCTTCAAGGTGTCATTTGCAAATGCCCCCTATGATGGTTCTTCCTTGTTTGGGAAGTCTGTACTTGAGACACTGGTCCAGAGTAAGGAGGACAGGAAGACACTGTCTGCTGTCGGGATCCGCTTTTCCACCCCTCAAAGATTCTTCTCTAGGAATCAGCAAGGGACAAAGAAGATGTGGTTTTGGAAATCTCAGTTCTCCCGGGACACTCAGGACTCATCTTCCCCCAGAGGCAGAGGGGTTATGATAGACGCCAGTCCAGAGGCAGAGGGGGGTCCGAGAAACTTTGGGTCTCGAGAACCATTCTTGGACAGGCTCATGCAGCAGCCCTGAGGGGCTGCCCAACTGCTCATTTCTGGAGACAGTCGGTGGTCATCTTTCGCTACACCCAGCAAAGTGGGAGTCGTAACAACAGACCATTGGGTGTTGCAGATCATATCCAGAGGTTATTCCATTCCGTTTGTAGATCCTCCTCTCCCACCAAAACACCTCCTAGATGTTCCACCCGTGCAAAGGGAGGTAGCAACACTAGAAATAGAGAAGCTGCTAAGAAAGTGAGTCATCCAACCTGTCCCCCCAGACCAATCTGGATTGGGCATTTATTCCAGGTTCTTTTTGGTGCCAAAGAAAATGGGGGACCTAAGACCCATTCTGGATCTTTCTACCTTGAACCTGTCAGTAGCCAAGGAGAAATTCCGGATGGATACCCTTCAGTCCATTCTGCCCTACCTGCAGGCAAAGGATTGGATGTGCTCGATCGACCTCCAGGACGTGTACTATCATATCAAGATGACCAGGCGGTCCTTTTTCCACTTCCAGCTAGGGGCCAATCACTATCACTTCAGGGCCCTCACTTTGGTCTCACTACAGCCCCCAAGGTGTTCACCAATGTAATGGCAGTTGTAGTGGCTCACCTGAGGCTTCAGGGAATTCAGGTTTTTCCAGACCTGGATAATTGGCTCCATGCTACCCCCACCAAGCATCTGCTTTATTAGCCAGGGACTATTTCCTTGTATTAGCAAACACTGGGCATTACTATCAACCTCAGCATATCGTTACTGACTCCAGTCCAGATGACAGATTTTATCGGAGCTCGGTTGGACACCATCCAAATGAAGGTTTTACCTTACCCTGGAAAGGATACACAATCTAAGACTTCATGTCTCATACATTCTGCAGGCTAGTCTTCTCTCAACGGAGACAGTTCTGCGGGTCTAGGTTCCATGGCAGCCACAATCAGTCTACTACCCTTTGCACAACTTCACATGCGAGTTCTCCAGTGGATGCTAGCAGTTCACTGGCCTCTATAAACCTACCTTTGTCCCGTCCAGTCTGTATATCCCAGGCTTGCAGAGAATCCCTTTGCTGGTGGATTCTCTCCCTGGACCTTGTCAGGGGATGGCCCTTTCTTCTGTCCCTTCCCAAAACCACAGTGACCACAGATGCCTCCCAGCTGGGGTGGGGGGACATTGCTCGGGAAGGACAATCCAAGGTACGTGGTCCCCTTCCGAGACCAATTTGCATATCAACATCCTGGAGATGAGGGTGTTTTTTCTAGCATTGCAGGTCCTTCATGCCCATCTTCCTCTAGGGACCATTGCAATCCAGACAGACAACATGTCGGTAGTCTGGTATATTAACAAACAAGGTGGAGCCAGGTCTTACCCTTTTTGTCGCGAAGCCGTGAGAGTGTGGGAATGAGCAATTTCCACCGGCCATTTTCTGGCGGCAATGCACATCCCATGATGGTCCAAAATCCTAGCAGACAGACTCAGCAGGACTATTCTGATGCCTTATGAGTGGTCTCTGAATCCTTCAGTAGAGGAGCAGATCTTCCTCGAGTGGGGTCGGCCTTGCTGTGATCTCTTCACATCTCCTTCCAACGGGAAGTGCAGTGAGTCTTCGCTCTGAACACCCCTCAGGGGGAAGCCCCCAGGAATGCACTGGTTTAGGCCTTGGCCTCCTGGTCTCCTCTGTGCCTACCCCCCTGTTACCTCCCATTCTGAAGTTTCTTCAGAAAGCTCGCAGGCTGGGGACCACAGTGATCTTCACCGCCCCATTCTGGCCTCGCCAAGTCTGGTTCCCCTTCCTTTGGTCTCATCTGGTAGTTCCACCATGGATCTTGGATCCGGTTTCAGATCTCTTTTTTTCATCCCTCAGGGTTTCCTCACCTAGGCCTGGACAGTCTGAAGTTCACCACTTGGCTGCTCCAGTTCCATTAATGATTAGAACTCCTGGTTTATCTTCTCCGGTTAAAACCATTTCGGTGGCAGCTTACAAATCTTCCACTGCAAAAATATATCATAGCAAGTGGAACTGGTTCTCCATATGGGCCTCTCAACGGGCTTGGATCCTTTTATGGCCCCGATCACAGCAGTTTTAGTCTTTTTGATGGGTATCTTTCATCAAGGTGCTAGCTCTTCTACTGTTAAAGTCTAGCTGGCTGCCATCTCTAATTTCCATGTGGGGGGAAACATGGCTTCCCTAGCTTCTTCTAGGCTTTGCAAGACCTTCCTTAAACGTACCTTTCTTTTATGACCCATGGTGAAAGATCCTACACCTCCATGGGACCTCACCCTTGTTCTTCAGGCTCTAGTCTCCCCTCCATTTGAGCTTGCAGCATCAGTAGAACTCCAATATCTATCTTGGAAGACTCCCTTTTTGGTGGCTATCCCTTCTGCTAAGGGCATGTCAGAACTTTAAGCATTGTCCATTAAAGTTCCATACGTGGTTTTCCATAAGGACAGTGTTTCCCTGCGCACTAATTCGTCCTTCCTTTCCAAAGTGGCTTCCGAAACCAGTATCAACCAAGCTGTCAATTTTCCTGTTTTCTTTCCTAATTTCCAAAATGGCTGAATATAAACTACATTTGTTGGATGTACATAGGGAACTGAGATTTTATTTACACAGAACAAAATCCTTTTGCAAATCTGATCAGTTGTTTGTCTCTTATTCTAAGCCATTCATAGGCAAACCAACTTCTAAAGTGACCATTGCTCGTTGGATTTCCCAATGTATCATTCGAGTATATTCTGATAAAGGCATTTCAACTCCAGGTAAGGTAAAAGAACATTTCACCAGGTCTATGGCCACTTCAGCGGCATTTTGGTCCAGGGTGTCACTGGATGATATTTGCTCTGCGGCTACTTGGTCACCATCTCATACCTTCATTTCACATTACAAATTAGTCATTGCGTCCAGGAGTAGGGCATCCTTTGGCTCCGCGGTGCTCTGGAATATCCTTCCTTGAGGGCCACCCAAGTGTTAGTGGCTGGGGACTCTGTCCCACAGGTTGAAGACCAAATGAAGTCAACTACTACAGATAAAGAAATTATGTACTCAACATAACTGTACATCTGAGTAGTTGTACTTCATTTGTCTTCAACCATCCCCCTGACCTTGTCGCTATTGTCATACCCTTGTATATAGGATATTGGGGAGCCATTAGTGGTAAGGTCTTGATTGGGTCAGGCTTATGTTTTGTTGAGCAGCAATCTCAATCTGAGGGAAGGAAGGAGACATGGGGCATTGTGGGTAAGGGGAGGAGCTTGGAGCTCAGATTAGATGGTAGTGATGCAGCCGTCGCGGATCCAATTCGGATCCATAGACCCACAGGTTGAAGACAAATGAAGTACAACTACTCAGATGGAACGTTATGGTGAGTACATAACTTCTTTTTTTTCAGGTTATCCAGACATACCAGCAAATCAGAGGACAGAGGCCCTCTGCCAGATTTTAAAACTCTTTGCTGAAGGGGGCAGTGGAACCAGTACCAGAGGAACAAGCGGGAAAAGGGTTTTATTCAAGGTTGTTCCTACTTACCCAGAAAGAAGGGCACCTGGTGCCCTATTCTAGACCTATCCACATTAAACCTGTCCCTCTTAGTGCCAAAATTCAAAATGCTAACAATTCAAAAACTCTTGCTAATGCTGACACCAAATACTTGGCTAGTGACCCTAGATCTAAAATATGCTTACCTCCATATCCCCCTAAAAGGAGTCCTGCAGGAGTTTCCTACTCTTGAGAGCAGGCTCAGATCACTTTCAATTCTCTGCTCTGTCCTTTGACTTATCTACTGCTCCCAGAGTCTTCACCAAATGCCTGGCTCCTGTCATTGCCTTTTGCAGACAGATTTACCCCTATCTGGATGACTGTCTCATCCAGGCGGACAACAGGGAAAGATCTCATTTTTGTCCAAACCCTTCTAACCTCTCTGGGATTTACCATCAACAAGGAAAAATCCCAGTTCCAGCCCACAAGACTGATAACCTTCTTGGGAGGTCTCCTGGACACATCCTCACAAAGAGCCTTCCTTTCTCCAGAAAAGCAGAGCTTTCTCCCCCTCTACTTTTCCCGGTTAGCTCACAGGACACACCACACAGCAAGGAAGTTCCTGCAAGCACTAGGGTACATGGCATTCTGCATCCTGTTGGTGCCCTTGGCTAGGTTCTACATGAGAAAACTGCAGTGGTACCTAAGAAACCTATGGTGCCAACACTGTCGGTCACTGGAACAACAGCTGCCTCTGATTCCTTGCTTAAGGAAGGAACTTCTATGGTTGGCAGACGTCTGCACCCTCAACAGGGGTCTACCATTTATTACCCCTCCCCAAGGCCAGACCATCACCACAGATGCCTCAGACATAGCCTGGGGGGCTAACTTAGGAGACGTGCACTCAGGGCACCTGGAATCAGAGGGATCTAGCCCTCCCCATCAACCTGAAGGAAATGATGGTGGTGCACAGGGCTATAACAGCTTTCAAGGCTCAGCTCAGACTAGGAGTGCTCTTGATCAAAACAGACAACACCATGGTCATGTGGTACATCAACAAGCAGGGGGGAATGCACTCCTACCCCCTTTGTCATCTAGCTATGCTAATCTGGCAGACAGCCTCAATGATGGGACTACATCTGATAGCCCAGTACATCCCAGGGGCGCACAACAACCTAGCAGACCACCTCAGCAGAAGTGTCCTGAACCCCCCATGAATGGCAGCTATGCAAAGGAGACCTTCTTCAGCATCATACACCTCTGGGGACGCTGGAGGTAGACCTCTTTGCATCCTTAGAGAACAGATAATTGACCAGGTTCTGCACCAGGGAGTTCCACCCACGAGCTTGGAAGGTGGATGCTGTCTCCTTCCACTGGGGCAACCTGTTTGTGTACACCTTCCCTCCCTGGCCAATGATTCCTAGAGTACTTCTAAATGTCAGGGAGGAAGAGCCAAGGGCTGACCTCATTGCACCAAACTGGCCCAGACAGCTCTGGTACCCCTTGCTCCACAGCATGACCAAGGAGCTACTCATGAGCCTGCCTCTCAAAGACAAACTGCTAACCCAAGAAAAAGGTTCAGTACTGCATCCAAATCTTCAAACACTCAGCCTATCTGCATGGCTCATACCCCAGAGGCGGATATCAGTCCACCTTTGAGCAAGCAGGTTCTGGATATCATTAAGGAGGTCAGGCAGCCCAGCACCCAGAAATCCTACTCCAGAAAATGGAAAAGATTTGCTGCCTGGAGCCAAGCTAAGGGTACAGACAGCTACCATGCCACTCTCACTTTGGTTTTAGATTACCTGGTGGAGCTCATGCAAAAGGGATTATCATATTCCTCCATCAAAATTCATGCCTCAGCTATCTCTGCTCGTTCCCCTACAGAACAGCCTATGTTCTCCCACCCCCTGTTAAGACAGTTTCTTAGAGGGGTGTCACACATCAGACCACCTAGAAGGCCACCCACTCCAGAGTGGGACCTGTACATTGTACTGGAAAAATTGACTTTATCTCCATTTGAACCAGCTATTTCAGCAGAAATGAAGCACCTCTCTTGGAAGACTGCCTTCCTGCTGGCCATAACCTCAGCCAGGAGGGTCTCCGAGCTGCAGGCTGTCATGGCCATTGAACCCTTCATAATCTTCCATGCAGACAGGGTATCCCTCCTTTATGCCGAAGGTGGTATCTGACGTGACCATTAATCCGGCTGTCCATCTCCCTACCTTCTTTCCAAACCCACAAAATAGGGGAGAAAGGATAATACATAGCATTAGATGTGCACAGACAGCTTAGATACTAACTGGATAGGACCAAGTCTTTCAGAAAGACTGACCAGCTGCTGGTCAGCTTCGCCCCAGGGGCAGAGGAGAGACCTATATCCAAGCAGACCATTTCTAAATGGATATCACACTGCATCCATTTATGCTACTCTTCCCATGGGAAATACCTCCCAAACCTGTCCAAAGCCATTTCACTAGGGCAGTATCAACTTCCACTGCCTTCCTCAGAGGTGTCCCTACCAAGGATATTCTAGAAGCTGCCACCTGGACATATGTTCACACCTTCACAAAACACTACCAACTGCCTCTTTACTCCAAATCCTGAGCAGGCTTTGTTTCAGCAGTCCTGCAGGGCATTGTGGCTTCCACTTAGAGCAGTGCAAGCCTTTTCTCCGATTCCTTCCCTTCTTTTCTTCCCACCCTACTTTTCAGCTTTGGGAATCTTCTCACAAGTGATGACTGCAACAGTGAAACATGAAGAACATAATACAGTTGTGTGCACTTACCATAAATGTAGATGTTCGAGTGTATTCACTGTTGCAGTCCTGTTTCCCTCCCTCCTTTCCCCTTTTTATGTCCATCATACCCAGTTATACCCAATGGCCTACCCCAGGTTGGCCACCTTCTGGCCCTCTGGGCAGGGCTCCTGTAGGTTGGGGGCAAGAAAAACTGATGTAATGCAGTTGGCTGCCTCCCTTTATAGCCCTGATGACCTGACATCATTCTCAGGCGACCTGCAGCTGACGCAGGAGGGATATCTTTTACTCTGGTATTTGGTCTGGCCGAGGGCTACCCAGCAGGGATAACCCACAAGTGATGACTGCAACAGTGAATACACTCGCACATCCACATTTATGGTAAGTGTACGCAACTTTACTTTTCTCATCCGCTAGTGGGTTTTTTTTTTTTTTTTGTGTTAAGTAGTTTCTTCAAGTTTCCAGGTTGTTTGCACTTCTTAAGTTTTCAAGTAGCCTGAGTAACTGGAGCTATTTTAGAAAAGGATCTTTCTGCCAATATCAATGTACATAGTGTGGTGCTAGAAACGTCTCTTAAGGAGTAAATCCTATTCTTTATTCAGAATGTATTGCCTACAGGGGGGTTAGTATATGACATTTATAAGTTTGAAAGTTAACACATTTAACATAAATGTAGCTCGTGCTGTTTTATAAGTAACCACTTGCTCTTCATTATTACTGTGCAGGTGTGTTCAGTTTGATTGATCAGGTGTATAAATCTCAGTATTTGGAGTTTCTGTTCTTTGCAGTATTAAAGAATTCCATCCTATGAGAAGAGCAGTGACTGGCAAAGCATACAGTTTTCTAGGAAGCAGAACATTAGTTGTAATGAATTTTCTTGCGTAGTGGTGGTGAAAGATTTTATAGTCTACTTTTAACTGTGTAAGTCCCTTTTCTGTTTGGGCTTCAGCATTTGAAAGAGGGGTAAGATTCTTATTAATCACTTAACCCAAGTATCTCCATTCTATCACTACAAGCAGATGTTCTTCATGTTTCACTGTTGCAGTCATCACACTTGGGTTATCTGCCTGCAGGTAACCCTCAGTCGGCCCGAATACCATCAGATCCGAAGTAGTTAACTTCATTTGTCAGCAACCTTTGGAAATCGGATCCGACCCGGCAATCTTTCATAGCTTAGATACGAGCTCCTAGCTCCTCCCCTTCACCCATAATCCCCTGCCAACCCTGACTGACCTCAGATCTAGTTTGCCGCGCTTCTTGTCAGCAGCTAGGTTTTTGAGCTCCTGGTGTCGTAGGGTTTTGTGAGAGTTTTTAAATTTTTTTATTATCCCCTTAAGTGTACGAGTGTGTTTTGTGGTCAGGTTCCCTTTTTTTGGCTAAAACTACCCTAGTTTTTACCTTTTTAGTTAAACTTACCCTCCCTCCCCTTCGCTGGTCGTAGCTTCTGTGTGTTGTGTGTTTGGGGCCTAATGAGTGGGTTTTTCTTTAAGATGTCTGATGCCCCAAAACCCATCTTTTCCAAGTGCACCGAGTGTGGCCATAAGCTCTCCCCAGCGGATGGCCACACTCGGTGTGTGAGGTGCCTTGGGGTTGAACACCTTTCCTCTGGGTGTTCCATCTGCATGGCATTCAACCCCAGGGCACTGAAGGACCGGAGGTCGAAGCTGATCCTAGCGGGACTTTTGCCCCCGGATTCGGCTTCAGCCTCCGGTGCTTCTGTGGCCTCCTCCCTGGCTTCGGCGGCGGCCACTCCTGCCTCTCTCCCTCCGGTCGGGACTCAAACTCCCGCTGCAGCTCCGGAGGAGAGGGAGGCCAGGAAAGAAAGAAGGAGGGACAAGCACCACAAGCGGCGGGCCGAGGCCTCCGCTTCGGCCCCCCGGATAAGCGGTCTTCTCCCTCCAGGGCTTCCCGGTCTCCCCCTTCTCGGATCCGGTCTCCGTGCTTCTCACCGGGCCCCAAGGAGGAGGAGACCCGATCTCCATCGAGGTCATCGAGGCGGCATTCCTGGCCAGCCTCGGTGGCCTCGTCAAGATCGTCTCGCAGCCTTTCCGACGCAGATTTGGACCGGATGATGCGAAGGTTTCTCCAGGCCCAACTGCAGATGGGAGGGGGGGGGAGCTCGACACCTTTCTTTGCCCCGATAGCTCCTTCTCCGACCCGCTTCCCGGGTTTGGAGCCGAGCAGCCTTAGAGCCGGAGGTGGGTCGGCGCCGACAGTATTGGGTACTTCGGCGCCGACTCTTCCTTCGAGCCTGTCGGGTCCATTTTTGTCAGATCCGGGCTCTCGGAGCCGTGAGCTGAGCTTCGGATCCAAGGGAATCAATGTGTCTTTGACGCCGTCTAGGTCGGAGCACACTGGTCCGTCGGATCCGATGGCTTCGGTGCCGACCCCGACCAGTCCATCAGATCCGAGCGAGGGTCTGCTCTCGGATCCCAGAGAGAGCGGCTCTCCCTCGGCTTTCGATGTGGTGGAGAGGGCACTGTCGAGTGCTTCCAGGCCCCGGGTCCTTGCTTCGGCTCCGCCCTGCACTCCCTCTCTGTTGGGTCCGGCTTCCATCACCCGGCCCCAGGGACAGCCTACTTCGATGTCCCAGGTCGTTCCCTTGGAACAGGACATGGCTGGTGAGACGTCCTCGGACAGCCCCCCCCCCCCCCCCAAGGACGTCCCTCACAAGAGGAAGTGCAAGAGGAGGCACTTGGACTCCCCCGAGTCCTTGACTGATGACACGGATTTGGATGAAGGGGAAGGCTCCCCTAGGTCACCCCCCCGAGGATGTCTCCTTTGGAGACATCATGGAAATGCTCAGGATAAGAGGGGGGTGGTCTGCCCCCAAGGCTTCCTCGGACGAATCCGTGTTCCTGGAGGCATTCAAAGCAGGCCCATCTACCTCTTGGGTGTCCCCTCCGTCTGACCCCTTAGTGGACCTTATTACCACTAGGGCGTGGAAGGAGCCGGACACTGTGGAGCCAGTCCCCAAACGTCCGGACAAGATCCTTAGTCCGCCCTCCGAGAGATACCATTGGAGCAAGGGTCCCCCCATAGATGCCATGTTGGTGGCGGCGGCCACCAAGAGGGAATTAGCTCAGGAGAGTCCCTCGGTCCATCCACCGAGCATGGAGTCCCGTTTGATGGACCGTTTATGGAAGCGGGCTTTTAGTTCAGCGACCTTCTCGGTGAGGTCTCTGAACTACATGGCACATGTTATTCGACTGCAGCTGGACCTTATCAAAGAGTACGCTGCGTCGCCCCCGGAGTCCATGTCGGTGGAGGACAAACGGTTGTACTCCACTTGGATGGCCACTCTCAGGTCCATATCTAACACCTCTATATGCTCTTGTCCCACACCACAGAGGGAGCCGCTAGAGCAAGCGAAGCAGGCCTCGTCATGCGATGTCAGGCCTGGCTCCGGCATTGCGATTTCACGGAACCCTTCAAGGCATCATTTGTGAATGCCCCTTTCGATGGTTCTGCCCTGTTTGGCAAGACCGTTCGTGAGACTTTGGTCCAGAGCGAAAAGGAGGGGAAGACGTTGTCTGCCGTCAGAGTCCGCTTCTCTGCTCCCCAGAGGTCCTTCTCCAAGAACCAAAAGGGACAGAAGAAGATGTGGTTCCGGAATTCGCAACAATCCCAGTCCGCTCCAGATCCCCAGTCCTTCCGTGGCAGAGGAGGATAGGGTGGACACCGCCCTAGAGGCAGAGGGGGCCCGAGGAATGGTGGGTCCAGAGAAGCTTTCTCTGACCGGCCCACCCAGCGACCCTGAGGAGTTGCCCGACTGCTCCTCTCTGGAAGCAGTCGGGGGATGTTTTTCGAGGCACCTGGCAGCTTGGGAGTCCATCACAAAAGACCGTTTGGTGCTTCACATCATATCCAGAGGATACCAAATTCCCTTTTCTCACATCCCTCACCAACCCAAACGCCTCCCCGACATCCCACCCGATCAGAGGGAAGCTGCAGCTGCGGAAATTCAGCAGCTCTTAAGAAAAAGAGCCATCCAACATGTCCCCCCAGACCAGTTCGGATCGGGTTACTACTCCAGGTTCTTTTTGGTGCCAAAAAAGATGGGGGACCTAAGGCCAATCCTCGATCTCTCCCTCCTGAACCTGTCAGTAACCAAAGAAAAGTTCTGGATGGTCACCCTTCAATCCATTCTCCCCCTGTTGCAGAAGAGCAACTGGATGTGCTCGATAGACCTCAAGGATGCGTATTACCACATTTTGATGGACAAACGATCCAGGAGGTTTCTCCGCTTCCGGCTAGCAGCCAGTCATTATCAGTTCAGGGTCCTTCCCTTCGGTCTCACCTCAGCCCCCAGGGTGTTCACCAAGGTATTAGCAGTGATAGCGGCCCACCTGAGGCTCCAGGGAATGCAGGTGTTTCCATACCTAGATGACTGGCTCCTGACCGCCCCAACAAGGCATCTACTCTGCTCAGCCAGGAATTACTTTCTCCACCTTGCTCTCCCCGGCTGGGGATCACCGTCAACATGGACAAATCCTTTCTCAACCCGACTCAGGTGATAGACTTTATCGGGGCCAGATTAGACACCAACAACTTACTAGCCTTCTTAACCACCGAGCGACTTCACACCCTGAGGCTACATGTGCGGGCCATTTTACTATCGTCGGCTCCCCCAGCGGGATTGGTCCTGAGGGCGCTGGGCTCCATGGCGGCCGCAATTACCCTGCTCCCCATGGCTCGCCTGAACATGAGGGTTTTGCAGTGGACTCTCCAAGTCCAATGGTCCTTCCGTCGATACCCTCTGTCACCCCATTCCCCTCAGCAAGGCTTGCAAAAGGGCTCTCGCATGATGGTTACAATCACCGGACCTCCAAGCAGGACGCCCTTTCTCCATGGCCCCTCCACTCGCCACGGTGACCACGGACGCCTCTCGCCTCGGGTGGGGGGGCATTATGCGGGCAGGACGGTCCAAGGCACGTGGAACGATACAGAGACCTCATTGCATATAAATGTTCTAGAGATGAGGGCAGTGCTGTTGTCGTTGCAAGCACTTCAGAGCCTTCTTCCTACAGGAACAGTTGCAGTTCAGTCCGACAACATGTCGGTGGTCTGGTACATCAACAAACAGGGGGGAACCAGGTCCTACCCACTCTGTCGAGAAGCTATGAGAGTGTGGGAATGGGCAATCTCCACCAACCGCTTTCTTATTGCAACGCACATTCAGGGATGGTCCAACATCCTGGCGGACAAACTCAGTCGCATCATACTGTCTCCTTACGAGTGGTCTCTCAATCCCCAGGTAGCGAAGCGGATATTTGCCGTATGGGGACAACCTTGTTGCGATCTTTTCACCTCTCCTTCAAACACGAAATGCAACAGCTACTTCGCTCTAATTCCCCCCGCCGGGGCATTCCCGAGAGATGCTCTGGTGCATGCTTGGCCTCCCGGTCTACTCTATGCTTTCCCCCCTCTACCTCTGATGCTGAAGCTTCTACAGAAAGCCAGTCAGTTGGGGAGCAAAATGATCCTCATTGCCCCATTCTGGCCTTGTCAAGCTTGGTTCCCTTACCTCTGGTCTCATCTGGTGAATCCACCTTGGATTCTAGATCCCCTCCCGGATCTGATTTCCCACCCCCGAATCTGGACAATCTCAAGCTTACGACTTGGTTGCTCCAGTTCCACTCATAGCTAGGACTCCCGGTATCTCCTCCCCAGTTAAAGCTATCCTAGTAGCAGCACACAAGCCCTCTACTAGGAAAGTCTATAGGAGTAAATGGAGACGTTTCGCTGTTTGGGCGGAGCGTCAGAACCTAGACCCTTTCACAGCTTCGTTGCCCGCCGTTTTGGATTTCCTTTCAGGGCTTTTTCATCAGGGGGCTAGCTGTTCCACTGTCAAAGTTCAACTAGCAGCTATCTCTCATTACCATGTGGGACATGAACTGGGTCCATTGATCACCACGAAGTTATGTAAGACCTTTCTGAAGGGCACCTTCCTGCTCAGACCTCCAATAAAGGAAGTAGTGCCTCCCTGGGATTTGACTTTAGTACTTCAGGCCTTGACAGCTCCCCCCTTTGAACCTGCAGCTTCAGCTGATCTCAAACATTTGTCATGGAAAACAGCCTTTCTCGTCGCTATGACTTCAGCTAGGAGGGTTCCTGAACTTCAAGCCCTATGTGTAAAACCTTCTTACTTGACCTTCCACAAGGATAGGGTTTACCTCAGGGACCAATCCCTCATTCCTTCCTAAGATTGCTTCCGAGGCAAATATTAACCAATCCATTAATCTGCCAGTTTTCTTTCCTGAATACCAGAACAAAGGAGAATACAAACTACATTCTTTAGATGTGCATAGACAGCTGCGTTTTTACATTCATAGAACGGCTGGTCATAGACAATCCGACCAGTTGTTCGTCTCCTTTGCCAAATTTAACTTGGGTAAATCTGTCTCAAAGGTCACCTTGTCGAGGTGGATTTCACAATGCATCCTTTTGGCTTATGAAAGTTCTGGCAGGCCCGCACCTCAGGGAGTCCGTGCCCACTCTTCTCGGTCCATGTCTACTTCTGCTGCCTTTCGGTCTAGAGTACCCCTGGATGATATTTGCTCAGCAGCCACTTGGGCTTCACCTCATACCTTCATCAACCATTATAAATTGGATATTATCTCTAGAGGGAGAGCATCCTTTGGCTCTGCAGTGCTCCGCAACATCCTTCCATGAAGGCCGCCCAAGGTACAGGTAGCTGGGGACTCTGCCCCAAAGGTTGCTGACAAATGAAGTTAACTACTTCAGATTAAGAAGTTATGTACTTACCATAACGTTCCATCTGAGTAGGTAGACTTCATTTGTCTGCAACTGTCCCACCCTCCTTCCCCCTGACCTTCGGATGTTATTTGGCCAGACGTTTTTACTCTGCCCTTTAAGGAAGGTAGTTAGTTTCCTTCAGCCTTATTGGTTATGGGCAAACTTGATCTGAGGTCAGTCAGGGTTGGCAGGGGATTATGGGTGAAGGGGAGGAGCTAGGAGCTCGGATCTAAGCTATGAAAGATTGCCGGCTCGGATCCGACGTCGGATCCGATTCCCAAAGGTTGCAGACAAATGAAGTCTACCTACTCAGATGGAACGTTATGGTGAGTACATAACTTCTTATTTCTGACTAGCAGGATCATTTATCATATCTTAAAACCTTAGAATGTGCTAAGGAGCATCAGTTATTTTTGTGTGTTCCAGGAGATGCTACTTTTAGGGATTTCATTTCACAGAAATGCCAAGTCATTTTGGAGTGAGGTATTAATTTCAGTACCAGAATTACTAATTCCTGTGATAACAGTCATCAACAGAAAATAAACAGAGAAGTGGGATGTTCCAAGGTGGGTTATTTGTGAAAGGTGAAAAAAACATAGTCCCATGACTAGACTCCTGTTGTACTAACTGCAGCTGTAAAAGTACTGTTGACTAGATTGTCTAAAAAAATAGCTGCAGACTTCTTTCAAGAGGGTGCATTTCTAAAATTTTTATAGAGTCCTAGGATGATCAGTGGTCTGAAAATCTTTTTAGGTATGCATACATGGCTGCTGTTAACATATACTCCCAAGATGAATTCCATTGTTGTGGCTATAGTCCTTGAAAAGGGCTTGAGCTCCACAATCCAGCTGTTTGTCTGTCATGCAATGTTTTGTTCTGGACAGATTTGACTACCTTTTTGGTTACAATGAAGACTGTACATTACTTGTCACATATGCTTCATTTTGAGTATGAGCTGGCAAATTAATTGAACCAGTCACTGGAGGCATTTCCAGATGGAGATTTGAAGTGTAATTTCCAGTCCAGATGGCAAGCATGTGTTCTGTTGCTTACCTTATGATGTACCCAGCCCATAATTCCAGGATTTGGGCAGCAAGAGCAGTAGGTGCCATGTTATCCTTTCTCCATCATGAGTGGTTGTCTCTGACTGAGGATAGCAGTACCACCTTTCTAAATTCCACTTTTGATGGGTCAGCACTTTTTGCACAAAACTTTACTTTAGTACTGGAAAAAATAGAACAATAAGGCAAGATGCTCACAACTTTGAGGCTTTCCAATGCACATTCTCTTGAATGCACTAGGGACCATATCAGCTTTGGCAGGAAATACTCAAGGATATAGAATAGCCATCAGACCTAAAGCAGTAATTGGCTAGAACAGCTGTACCATCTTCCTCCTTCAGCATGCATGAAACTAATCTCTGAGACCTTCTCAGACAGCTCCACACTGGAGGCACTCTGGGGTGTCTGTCTGTCCACCTAAATGGCTGACCATCACATGAGATAAATAAGTCAAGACAATAATATTCAATGGCTTAACAATTCCCTTTCATGCATACACACTCCACCGCACATTTTCCTCTTCCCAGATGTCCCACCTTATCAAGAGTGTAGCCAGAAAAGGCCAACACACTAATATCGAGGAATAAGCCTTAACTACACCCCAGGTGACTGGCTCGATTAGGGGTGCAGGAGTCTAAGGCGCCACGAAATCAGTGGATAGTGTCATCTTAGTCTGGAAGTCTCTTTTCTTTTTATTTCCAATCGTTGGAGATTATGATGAACGTCCCAAAGATCCAAACTGAACCCCCGCTCAAAATCTCATGGTCATGGGATGCACACAGTGTGCTATGTCCTGCAGGTCATTTTTCTTACTCAGTAGAATTTTTTTCTGTGCAAAGTGTTGTAATTAGGATCATCCAGGTGTAAACTCTACCCACTTTTCTTTGTGCCTGCTGTAAGACCCAAGGACTTTAAACAATCTGTATGTTTCCCAATTCCAGATAGTGCACAAAGGTACTACAATAGGGTCTGAAAGTACAATGATGTCCGCTTACAAACCCAGCATCTGTATAAGTCAAGGTATTCATAATTTGCAAGGTTCACTCAAACTGTTGGATGAGCATCCAAGAAAGTCATCCTAGACCGAGCCTTTTTAGAACTCAACCCTATTGTGTTTGTCACCATGGATGCTCTGGCATAGAGTGACGGGGCAAATCTGCATATAATTTTTATGTAAATGACAGCGGTCCTTCTTATTCTGCATGCATTTTAAGACTTCGTTCCACAGGGTGCACTTGCCATCTACATCAATGATGTGGCTGAATAAGTAGAAAATAATTCATTCCCATTCCCTTTGTCATGAACCCATGAGAGTGTGGGAATAGGCTATGTGCAGGAACAAATTTGTTACTAATAGCTGTATCCTAGGAGAATCTAGTTTTTAGTAGGCATTCTTAGTCAATATTTATTGCTGCCCACAAGTAGTCTGCCATCAAGGCCATAACACAGACATTCTTCTTACACTGAGAGAAGACTTGCTATGACCTCTTGTATCTACAGCTGGTATTAAGTGCAACTTTTTTCTTTTGTTTCTTTCATGTGAGGACACCTCAGATGCTCTCTTGCACAAATGACTCCAGTACTCTTTTTATGCCTTTCAACCCTCTTGCCCTGATTCCAAATATAATTCAAAAATGCAGGCTGAGTGAGGTCAAGGTAATTTCCATAGCCCTTGGCCCTGACAGGCTTGTTTTTTTATGCTATGGCCTCATCTTCTGATGAATGATGTTATGTCAAAACTTTTCTAACCTACCCATCTTGAAAGCCTCACCTGTACCTGCACTTCCTTCATTTAACCATTTAGTTACTTCACTTCTTTTAACGTCCAGAGACTTTTACACCCAGACATTGTGGTCCAGATCTTTACTTCTCTCCAGAAATCCAATACCAGAAAAACGTCAACAAGCTAATGGACATGTTACTCCATATTGTTGATTGCAGATGGGTTTGGCCATGTTGGACTGCCTGTCATAGATTTTGGATGTCTGGTTTA
Organism: Protopterus annectens; assembly: GCF_019279795.1. Lineage (NCBI taxonomy): Eukaryota > Metazoa > Chordata > Ceratodontiformes > Protopteridae > Protopterus > Protopterus annectens. The sequence goes on from NC_056749.1 coordinate 273,075,084, forward strand.
AGCTGTTCTTCCAAAAAGTGCATTTAACAGCTATTTTTAATATTAATGGGGGAGTGACAACTATTTTTTCTCTCTAAAGGGATTTTAAGACTTTAATAATCCTGCCCCCAGTCAAAGCTCCTTTTCCTCTTTGTGAATCAAATGTTATATTAGGAAAAAATGATTCTTTCTACATTTGAACTGGCTGCCAATGCAGTTTTAAAATAAGTGCCTTTATATATAGGGTTACCACCTGTCCCACTTTGCGAGGGACAGTCCCTCTTTGGGCAGTTGTGTCCTGCAAAAAAAATTGTAAAAATGGCAAATGTCCTGAGATTTTAGGACAAAATTATTTCCTACATTTTATGTAATAGTTGCATAAAACAGTTATTCTGTATTTGAAACACCTAAATATTATAAGAAACAGAATAAGCAATTAAAATGCTACAAGAATAAGCTTTAGTTAGGCAAAAAATTGAAGTTCTGTACTTTGTACTGGCCGTGGGTATGTTTTGGCCTGCAAAATCTGACGTTTGTACCAAAAATGTCCCACTTTGGGCATTTGAAAGGTGGCAACCCTATCTTTGTAAACTCTTTTTTGTAGCCATTACTTCTGTGTGAAGAATCACTGAATCACAGGCTTTGTGTGTGTGTTACTGTTTTCATGTAGTCTTCCATAGTGATGAGTGTCCTTGTGAACTAGTCCAGCTTTTGAGCTTAAAGTATTGATTGAAACTAATTTATCAGGTCCATGAGTATGAACTTTTTCTTCTCAAATTACTCAACAGTGGAGAGTACTTGCTACATAGAATTGATCATAGGCAATTCAAGATTATACATTGACTGAACTATATCTATTAGAAAATATCTGCAACTTCTTTTTAAAAACACCTTTATTTTAAAGGCCAGCATGTTTGTATGGCCTAGTATGTGACATCAACATGACTTGCTGGAGAGGCAGGTCAGTTTCCCAAAGATTACCTCTCTTCTGGAACAAACTTTCACTTTAGGTGAAGCAGAGCCCTTTGTTGATCCTATTTAAACATAGTCTGGATGATTGGATGGGTAATCGTAAATTCACTCCGGGTTCTCAACTGCGTCCCTCCTGGATAAGGGGCATTGGGCCATTTTACACAGAGCTAATCGGAGGAAGGGCACTGAACAAAACTCTGATCTGTGATATATAACTTTAAGTATCCTGTTTTTTGCTTATTTTTACTAGTTATTGCTTATAGATATTTATAGCACTTTTATTGTCTGCTGCATACTTTTTACTGTATTTTATAGCTATAAACTAATCTGCATGGTTGTACTAAAATTTTCTGCCTCACAGGGTCTGATAAATAAGGTTTTTACTGTCACACTGCTTGTAAATCTTTTCTAGCTAGTTTTTGTTCTGATTTCCTGCCAAGGAGTGTATCATATAACTGGTTTAGTTTCCCACCCTCCTTCCCTATTGGTAACCTGTTCTTATACTTGGTGGCTTTGCAGTTACCTGCCCCTACTGTAAAATTGATCTGGGACACTCCTCCCAATCTAGTGCCATTGGCTCATTCTACCTAATACAGAGAGAACATTTGAGAAGGCCAACCCACTTAGTTTCTTAACCTTGAATTATCTTCTGCTCCTCCTTCCTCCCTTTCCACTTTACTAAAAAAAATCTAATCTAAATTTTAAGCATGTTTCATGCCTTTCCTGTAACTAGTCTAGTCCAGATACAGATTTGCTGTATCCAGGACTGTTTGTAAGCTTCTGAGTGGTGTCAGTCTGCTCTTCAATTTTTCCCTTAGATTTACTAGTTCTCTTCTCTCCTGCACTTTTACTAGCTTATTAATCTAGCACTTTACCAGACTTCCTGTAGCAATTTTTGTACCACACAAAAGTGCTACCAGCACTAAACGTTCTACAAACAGCTCCAGTACTTATTATTAATGCCCACCCCTCCAGGCATGTCTAAAGGTCAGTTCCCTGTTCTTTTTCCTATTAACCTGGTGAACTTGGGCATCCTGAGGCAATGTCGCAACTGCCTCATGTACACTGACAACCCTCTCCTCTTACCTCCCAGCACTCAGACTTGTGAGAGATGCATTTATATATCCAAATTGGAAGCCATGCACTCTCCAGCCAAGACCAGAATAGCTGGTCAAGAGGAGAAGGTCAACAGTTGCACCACACCACATAGAACACACAGCCCTCTAGAACGCACACCAGCACTGCCTTTACATAAAAACACAAACCGCACACCCACCTTCATGGAGGCTGTCTATAAAAATCTACTCAAACATCAGAGACCCCTAAGGCAGAAACGCACCCGACCACCACAACACAACATTAATCACGAGACTCAAAAATGAAAGACAAACCAAAAATGAAACACTGGCAACTGGATCAGGCAAATAAAACGGTAGACACCAAATGAAATAAGGGTATTTAATGAATCTTCTACAAAACTAATCACGAGACACACAACTCTCCTAAACAGTGTGCCACTCAACCAAAGCCCCTAAGGCAAAACAGCATGCCCAACACACTAGTCATAGGTGACTCGATAGTGAGGCACCCACTCATTAGGTTGAATAAGAAGAAAGTAACAGTCAGCTGCCTGTCAAGTGCTAGGATCCACCACATAACACATGCACTCAGGTCTCTCAACAACAGGTACAAATATGACTGTCATTGTACATGTGGGTGTAAATGACCTGAGACGTACCTCCCTGGACTACATGAAAAGAGACATGGAGGAGCTCTCAGATTATGTCGCCCAGGCGGGTATGACCCTAGCCCTGAGCAGCATCCTACCATCATCCAGAATGATACCACAGTACAAGCAGAAAATTAGTCATTTCAACACCTGGCTAAGTTGCTGGTGTCATTGTAAGGGGATCCAGTATCTGTCTGCCTGGGATGACATACTTTGCCAGACATGGCCTGCATCTGTCACCCCTGGGCTTCCAGATACTGGTAAGGCTCTTGTCACCCCTATAGTGCCTTTTTTAGGCAGTGTTCCAAAGACCAAATTACCACCATAACAGCTGCAAACAAATGCAATCTGAGGGTCATGTTTCTTAATGGTAAAAGTCTAAATCTCAAAATGCACTTGCTCAAAGCACTCCTTAAAATGGAGAACATCGACATTTGTGCTATAACCGAGACCTGGTTCAAGGCAGCAGAAAAGCCCCCCTGCACTACCAGGCTGTAACTCATTCCACAACTTTCGGTGCCAGAACTTGGACCAAAGCTCCAAAGACGGTGGTGTTTCCATATTCATAAAGTATCCGCACACCTTCAGACTGGTAGCCCAACATAATGCATCTGAGATACTTCAGGTGCAGCTAACATTGGATAAGACAGCGATTCAGGTCGTAGCCTACTATAGGTCCCAACCATGTCTCAAGACTCGCACCCTGGAGAATATTAAGGTCCAACTTAACACTTTCATACTGGGCGACTTCAACTACCCCTCCATTAACTGGGAAAACTACTCATGTACCAGTACACTTGCCCAACATTTCCTGGAAATCATTAATTCCATTGCCCTGGACCAGCTCGTTCTCACCCCCACTACAGGTAGCAGCATCCTTGACCTGGTCATGAACATGGGTGACTGTTGCTCTACACCAATAGTCAACTCCTCCCTGGTTAGATCTGACCACAAACTAATCACCTTGGAAATCCACATAACTCCCACCCTGCAAAGGTAACAACCATGAAAAACTTCTCGAAATCTAACTTTGGGCTCCTAAAAACAGAGGTGGCTAACTTTACTGCACCCATGCAAATGGTGATCAGTTGCATGACCGCCGAATCATACACCAATGCACTGTACGAACGCGTACACAAATACATGGATCTCATCATACCCAACAGAACCAAGATGCTCTCCTCCAAAAATCGAAGCCAATCTGGTGGTCCCCAACCATAAACAAGCTCTACAACAGGAGGAAGAAACTGATGCATAATAAGGTGAAGTCCCAAGACTGGAAAAACTCTCATCAGCCTCAACAAAAGTTGAGATCCCTCATCAAATCCTCTGAAGCTAGCTATGAAAACAGAATTGCAGCAGATAGTAAAGACAACTACAAAGCCTTCTATGGTTATGTAAAGAATCTCCACGGCAATACCCAGATTTGCTCTGAGCTACTGCATTGCCAATGTACTGACTGACAGATTCAATGCCAACTTTACCTCATTCTCCCCCGAAAGAAACCAGTCACAATACCAGTAGATTGCCAGGCACACAGTATTACTGCTGCACAGGTTAAAACAGCACTGTCCAAGGCCAAGAATACAGCTTCTATGGGACCTGACAGTATCCCTGGCTGTGTTCTACATGAACTACAGAGTGAACTGGCACCTCACTTGTGTGCCCTGTTCAGTCACAGCCTCATCTCAGGCTTTGTCCCTACCAATTGTCGCACTGCTACAGTCATCCCTCTCCACCAGGGAGGAGTGACTACAGACCTTGGGAACTATCACCCCACTAGCCTGGCGAGTCTGATATGCAAAGCTATGGAACGCATCATCGTGGACCTAATAAACAAGGATATAGGGAATCTACAAACTCTGGATCCCACACAGTTTGGTTTTGTGAAGGGTAGATCATGCCTGCTCAACTTGGTCAACTTCTATGATTCAGTGACCAGAGCTGTGGATGAAAGCAAGGTGGTTCATACAGCCTACCTTGATCTGGCCAAGGCCTTTTATACCATTCCTCACTCAGGAATCGTAGAAAAACTCACTAAGCTAGGCATCAAACCCTATATCACTAGGTGGGTTGCAAACTCTCTCACAAGTAGAACCCACAGTGTGAAAGTAGCTGACTCCAAGTCAGACTGCCAACCAGTCACGAGTGGAGTCCCACAGGGTTCGGTCCTGGGTCCTCTCTTGTTTGACATCTACTTCTCTGAAGTCCAGGCCAATACGAAGGGACTCTGGCTGACAAAGTTCACAGACAATTGCAAGTTGGGAGCTATTATTTACTTCCCAAGTGATGTTGACATCCTACAGAAAGGCCTCACTGAGACCAACGACTGGTGTCAGAACCATGGCCTTAAGCTCAATGCCAAAAAATGTTATCCCCTTTGGGAAAAACCTGGTTCCTATGAATTACCACATCAATGGTAGTCCACTGAACTCAGAAGGCGTTATAAGAGATCTGGGAACACAGGTTGACAGCAGCCTCTCTTTTGACCACCACATTGCCACTGTGGTCAAAAAGTCCTACTATGTGGCACATCTCATTACTAAGGGTTTTGCATCCAGGAAGAAAGAGGTCATTGTCTCCCTCTAGGCCAGTCATTGAGTACAAGCCCCATTTGGCATGTACCTCACTAAACACCTGCAACAACTGGAGAGGCCACAAAAGTACCTCACAAAAAGGATCCTAGGCCTTAAACACTTGTCCTATATGGACAGACTGAAAAAACTATTCTCTGTCTCATATTGTCTACTTAGAGGCGATCTCTGCTTGACTTACAAAGCCATGTCTGACCCAGCTCTGTTAGAAATGCTACATCTGAAGAAACCCTAATCCCTCCACAACACACACTCCAGAGACCTCAACCGCATTACCACAGTCAACAGAACATGCTGGATTGACAGGTTCATAACCCAGAGGCTGCCCATGCTATGGAATAGACTTCCCATATATGTCAAGCAGAGCACCTCACTGGCCCTTTTTAAGAGAAATCTTGATGAGCGGATGGGAAATAGAAAATTCACCCCAGGGATCACTCCAGTGGTTTTACTCTACAGAGGCACTGGGAACTAAGGTCAGGTGGCACAATGCCAGGGTAATCCTATGGGCTGGGCTTGTAAAGGCTCCAGGACCTTTAGCCTAGTACACACCTATGAACCTATTTAGATTGACACTCTAGGGAAATGGGTTAGAACTTGGCTAGGCTTGTAAGGCCCCTAGAGCTATTAGCCTAGTAAACTCCTATGATCCAATTACATTATCACTTAAGACAGGCAAACATACATTAACAAAAAAAACAAGTTATATTAACATTTTTCCATTTACATATGTTATACATCACATATCTTTTCCTTGTAATTATCAGTCCAACATTACATAAATTGCTGAATTCCTGCCTTCTTTACTTCTCCTGAACATTATTCTGAATGTATTGTTCCTACAATTTCCATTTATTTCCATGTAATGTGCTCATTTTCTGTATTATTATAATCAATTTGATGTTATCAATTTTCATTTTATCCTCACGTGTGGGTTCAGATCTGAGCCCTCTGATTTGACTTGGCCATTGCAATAGCTTGTGGCAACCAAACAGCTCTTGAGCACCCTCCCTTACCCAGAATGCCTCTCTCCCAGTCACCTCTGATTTTGTTTGCCACTTTGCGATGACATGGTCAATTCTGACTGCTGTGGAGCAGTTAAGGCTTTTTTCTGTGTTTGTATTATCTTTCTCTTACAATTTTATAAAATCTTTTAAAAGCTGTTTCTTCTTTGTACGACCCTCCTCTGAGTTTTACTTCATTTTTTGTAAAGTAAATCTTTCTTCCTTTTCTCTTTCCCACCATCCCCTTCACTAGTGTTATATTCTTTAAAAAAAAAATAGTAGTAGTTTTAGTGTTTCTCCTTAGGAAATTTTCTGATAGTTGCTATCTTGTGCTGTGTTTGTGTTACTTCGTTTCCTGCCTTGGTTGAGTGTGCTGTGCCCTGATTATGGCAGAAAAACCTAACAAACCATCTGGCTTTAAAAAATGTTCAAAGCGCGTCACAAAATCCTGATCAGTGATTCACACAGTATGTGTATTTGCCTTGGTCCATCCCATCTCAAGGAGGACTGTGACATTTGTAAATCTTTTAATCACAGAGCTCTAGTAGAGTATAAAAATACGTTGATTTTGAATGGCATGTTGCTCTACTCATTTGGGGAAGCCATTTCTGGCACTGACAAAAAGAAGACTGATTCATCCTCTTAATCTGGACGCTCCAGCCCAGCTTCCTTTCTGTCCTCCAGAGGTTTGGACAGAGGGAGAAAAAGACCTTTGTCAGCCCAAAGTCTCTGCCAAGTCAGCTCAAAAACATGCCAAATACTCTGATGTGAAGGAGGCTTCTACTGATCCCACAACTTTGAAGACTCCTCCAGTTTCAGATCCGAGTCTCTCTCTTCCTATTGGTTCCAGTGGGGAGTCCATTTAAGCCAGTTTTGCCAGGATTCTGCACTCCCCATGTGTAGATCCAGTTTCATCCAGGGTTCCATCACCGTTCATGGAAAGGCCAAGGTTACCTTCAATGTCCTCGACTCGCTCCACTAGAACCCTTACAGAAGATGATGTGGAGAAGATGGTTGAGAAGATCGTCTGGGTGCAAGGCATTGCAAGGCCCCCTTCAGTTCCTACCCCCAAGGGTCAGGAGTTCTGAATCTCGTCATTTCCATTTTATGTTCCTCCTCCGCACCCACTGGAAGTTTGAGTCATTGGGTCTGATCCTCCCAATTCTGTCAGTGCAGGAGTTGAGGATCCTTCCTTCTTTGGCTCTGGCTCCTGCTCTGAGTTCCTCTACCCATTTGGAGCCAGAGACCTCTTGGTATTGTGGTGATGCTGTTGGTCTGAGAGGGTGGGTTCGGCACCGAAGTTCTTGGAGCCTTCCCCCATCTTGGAGTTTTGGCCCAGATCAGCCTGGCCCCGACTTCAGCTTCAGGACTACTGTCTCCTGAGGTCGAGGGAGATGAGACCCAGAGAACACCAACTTTCGGGTCAAGATTCCTTCATTTCTCAGGGACTGTCAGCTTTCAAAGTTCTGGAGAGAGATCCGTCTGCCTTGGTAATCTAAACATACTCTGCCCCATTGGATCCGAAGTCCTCTTCCTTGCAGACTTTGTCTCATGTGTCTTGACCAGAACTCCCACAGGGACAGCAGGTCCATAAACCCCAGGCTACCCATCAGGGTTCCCCCTCCTCCTCCTCTGATACCTCCCTGGAGCTCTCTATGGAGGAGTTTCCTCAGAAGAGGAGGTACAAGAGGAAGCACCTGGACTGCACAGAAGAGTCCATCACTGAAAACCACTGACCTTGATGAATGTGAGGGATCTTGTTGGTCACCCCTGATAATGATTCCTTCGGGACATCCTTGAGATCTTGAAGCAGAAGGGTGGCTGGAAGTCCAGCAATCCCTCATCTGAGGAGTCTGTATACCTGACAGTTTTTGGATCCTGCCAGTCTACCTCCTGGGTGAGCCTGCCCATTGATGAGCTCATCGTTTTGATCTCTCAGTGGGTGTAGGAAGCTCCAGACTCTCTTAAACCAACCCTCCACAGACCAAATAAAATAACAACAGGCCTGAAGATAAAAAGTGTTGGTCAAGAGGTGTTCCAGTAGATGCCATGGTCATGGTGGCAGCCACAGAGAAGGAACTTGCAGAGGAAAAGTCTACTATCCATCCTCCTAATAAGGATTCTAGGATGATGGATAGATGTGGGAAGTGGGTGTTTTCTTCAGCAACTTTTGCCCTGAGGTCTCTGAATATTATCTTTCTCATTTTACCAGACTGCAGAAGGATCTGATCAAGGAGCTCACAGATACCCTCTCAGGAGCCATGTCTGAAGAGGTACAGGTTTCCGTTACCTCACAGCTGGCCACCCTACATTGCATTGCAAACTCCTCCATGAGTCTCCTTTTGCATGCAGCTGATGGGGTGAGTAGAGCTGTGGGTTCAGGTGTCTCTGTGAGGAGGGTCTGGCCTGTATGCAATTGGGCAACTCACCAAGCCCTTTAAATATTCTTTCATCAATGCTGCATTTGACGTCACTTCCCTATTTGGTGCAAAGGTTAGAGAGACGCTGTCCAGGTGCGAGAAAGATGGGAAGAGAGACTTTCTGCCATGGATGTTTGTTTTTCCACACCCCAGAGACCATACTCTAAAAATTAGAGGAGCAGTGGAAAAATTGTGGTTCAGAAAATCACAAAGGACTTTTCCTCAAGCACGTGGTGAGGGGGGAGCAATGACTGAAGACATCGATCTTCTGGCAGGGGTGCTCAGCATCATCAAGGCTTCAGAGATGCATTCTTTGGAAAACCCTTCCTACACTTATGAATAGAGGCCCATTGCTCTTCTCTGGAGGCAGTCAGGGGGTCAACTATCCTTCCGTTTGAGATCCTGGCTAAAAATAACAAATGACAAATGGGTGCAGATGATAACACCCAGAGGAGACACTATTCCCTTTTTCAGTCCAGCACCCCAAAGTAAAAATCTCCCTGTTCAACCCAGTTATAGGGAGCAAGCAGCCATTCAGATATAAATGCCGCTGGACAAGAGAGTCATCCAAGAAGTCCCACCAGACCAGAGAGGATCGAGTACTTACTCAGGGTTCCTTTTGGTGCCAAAAAAGACAGTTGACTGGAGACCAATATTGGATCTCAGCAGACTAAACAAATCCATTTTCAGCGGAGTAATTTCCGGATGGTCACGTTTCAGTCCAGCCTTCCATTCTTGAAAAAGGACAGTTGGATGTGCTCTATAGACCTTCAGGATGCGTAATGCCATATATAGATAGACAGGTGAACCAGAAGTCATTTGCGCTTCCAGCTAGGAGCCAGTCACTGCCAGTTCAGAATACTGCCATTTGGTCTCGCTACAGTCCCCAGAGTGTTCACCAAATGTATGGCAGTAGTAGCAGCTCACTTGAGACAACAAGGATTCTGGGTGTCTCCATATCTAGATGACTGGCTCATCACCTCCCTGACCAGGTATTTGCTTCTACAAGCAAGACACAGTTCTTCAAACCTGCTCTTTGTTGGGTGTCACAGTAAATTACGAAAACCTAGACCCTTCTCAGGAATTGGACTTCATAGGAGCAAACATAAACACAGTCAAAATGATAGCACATCTTCACCTTCCATCATAAAGAATAGTGACTATAAGAGATCAAGTCAGAAAGTTAGTACACAATTCAAGGGCATTTGCTTGAGCAGTAATTCACCTCTTGGGATCTTTGGCAGCAGCAATAATACTGGTTCTGTTAGCGAGACTCAAGTTACACTGGCTTCTCATGGTTCAATGGTCCATCGTTTATCAACCCTTGTCAGCCACTTAAAGGATTACGAGTACTTGCAAGATGGATCTGTCATGGTGGATTCACTCAGAACAGCTCACTCAAGTCACCCCTTTGGGAGGGGGCATTATCTGTGAAGAACAGTCAAAGGCAAGTGGTCAGTTCAAGACTCCAAGTCACATATAAACATCTTGGAGATCAGAGCAGTGCTACTAGTGTTTTAAGCCTTTCAGGATGCTCTGCCTTGTGGGGGATGATTGTGATTCAATCGGACAACATGTTGGTAGTCTGGTACTTCAACAAGCAAGGAGGAACCTGATCATACCCCTTATGTCGAGAGGTGCTAAGAATGCGGTAGTGGTCAATGTTGTCCAATCGCTTTCTGGTAGCAATGCACATTTCCAGAAAGCCCAGCATCCTAGCAGACAGGTTGAACAGGTCTATTATAATACCTCACATGTGGTCTATAAATCAGAAAGTGGAGGAAGACATATTCCGTAAGTTGGGCCAGCCTTGCTCAGACCTATTTGTGTCCCCTCTGAACAACAAATGCAGTAGCTACTTTGCCCTTAACCCCCCTCCCAAGAGTGCAGTCCCTGAACAATTCTCTCACTCATAATTGGCTTCTTGGTGTATTATATGCCTTCACCCCGACCCCATTAATCCCCAAATGTCTTCAGAAAGAGAACATGTTGAAGAGAGAATTAATCCTCGTTGCCCTGTATTGGCCTTGACAGACCTGGTTTCCCCTTTATTTGGCCTCACCTATGGAAGAAGCCATGCATTCTGGATCCACTTCCGGACCTCCTGTCTCATCTGACAGGAATGCCTCATCTGAACATTCACAGTCTCAAGCTAACAGCTTGGTGTTTCCAGTTCCGCTGACAGTCAGACAGCCTATGCTGTCTTCCCCAGTGCGTCATATCCTATCGTCTTCTCATAGGCCATCTATGCATTAAGTTGTATAGCAGTAAATGGAGGAGATGTGTTCATTGGTATCAACAGAATGATGTAGATCCCTTTTCAGCTCCATTTCACGCTATTCTGGAGTTTGTTACAATACTGTTTAATGAGGGAGTAGCTTATTCTGCAAATAAAAGTGCAGCTAGCTACAGTTTCTCACTTTCACATTGGTTGTGATGGTTCCTCCTTGGCATCACATAAGCTATGCAGAGCTTGCTTCAGAGGAACTCTTTTACTCAAGCCCCCTTATAAGGATCCTTCTTCACCTTGGGACTTAAATTTAGTACTACAGAAAATTATACAACCTCCCTTTGAACCAGTGGCTACTTTCAGCTGAAATTTCTCTCTTGGAAAACTGTATTCTTGGTAACCATCACGTCCACAAGGAGATTTTCCGAGATTCTGGCATTGTCATCCCAAATGCCATATTTGATCTTTCACAAAGTCCAGGATTTTATAAGCTGGATATGACCTCTAGATCTGAGAGCCTTCCTTTGGAGCCACTGTATCCTGATGAGGATCACCTGTTAGGATAAGCTTGGTAACTTTTCTCTGATGGTTGGCAAATATAAATCATCTTATCTTTGACAAGAAAGTTATGCATTTACCATAACAGTGGAAATGAATGAGGAGCAAGTTCTTCCTCATTCACCTTCCATTCCCTGCCTCAGGATGGATAAAGTCTGGTTTCTCTTACCTGTGTGGCTGTTTCTGATGTGCTTTAGCGTGCCTAACCAAGATCAAGAGAAGAAGCTTGCATGCAGAGCATTTTGGGTAAAGGGAAGGGGCAAGTAGCCTAAGAAAGTTTTAGATGTAGAGCTGCCAAAGCCTTACTGGACTTAATACTGCTAACTTATGATTGTTATGGTATTTGATTTGAGTTTGTTGCACACTGTGATCAATACTTATAATAATGGCAAATTTTGTGTCTTGCTTTCAGAATTGATCTCACTGCTCCATTAGGCTTAGTTTTTTGTGTTACCCTGTAATGTGACTTGATTTTTGTTCTTATTCAGTGATGGAGAGGAAGCATACTGTTGAAGATAGACAGAAAAGCCTTACTTAAAAAAAAAATTTGTAGCACGTAACTTTAAGATGTATATAGCCAAGTGTGATTTAACAGCAGACGCAGTGGTGCAGCAGTAGTGTTGTTGCCTCACAGCAAGAAGTTCTCCTGTTCGATTCTCGGCTGGAGTGCAGGGAGTGCCTTCTGTGTGGAGTCTGCATGTCCTCCCTGCAGTTGGGTGGGCGTTCGAAAGACATGCGTAAATGGGCGTGCCTTGGTTGAACGTCAAGCTGGCACCTCAGCGTTCATGAAAATCTACTGCCAATCATTAGCAGACCGGAGTTCTGCTGTGTCGACACCTAACCGGGAAAAGCTGAAAGACAAACAACAATAACAGTCTAATGAAGACTTTAGGTCACACACACAGAAAAAAAAACATTCTGAATGATGTAGTTACACTCAGGCTGAGTGAGGCTATGCTTTATGAAATGCTTTATGGAAGATGGTGAGAATGCAGAAAAACAGTGACAAATTTGGGAACTGATTAGACATTTATGTATTTCTCTTGCTTTAGGAAAGGGTGGGTGACCTTAGGGCTACAGCTGGAAACTAGAAGATGAAGATATAAGCATGATTTTAAAACTATAGCTTCATGTTGAGCCCAGGAAAAATAACCCAAATAGGATGTCAGAGTCTATGTATGCAAAGTTCAAAAGTGCCTACAATAGATGGGAGAAGGATTAAAGGCATAGCAAAACAGTAGTATTGGCCTGAGACTAACACTCAGTGGATCACAGTTTTAGTTTTTTATTATTTGTATGAGATCATTTGCTGTAGTATCTACCACATACATAGACAGATTCCTTACATGAAAGAACATGTTGATACGTGAAATAATTAACATCTTCAGATGAAACCAGCTGTTTTTCATTCAGCTGTGCACTGTTGATGTATATTAACATTTTCCATTTACATACATTATACACCACATATCTTTTCTTTATAATTATCAGTCCAATATTACATAAACTCCCCACCCTCCATCCTTCTTCCTCCTCCTTTTATCTCCTGGCGCAACCTTATGGTTGTTGTGGAACATCTGTTCCAGGTTTGAGCCTCAATTCTTCTTCTACTAGTTTTACTTTGGTTTAACCTAGGGTTAGTTCCTACTATAGCTTATAAGGCAGCAGACTTGATCTGAGGTATGGCAGGTTGACTTGGGGTATTATAGGTAAAGGGATGAGCTCGAGAGTAGGATCTGAGAATCTAGTAACCGCATCCAAGTCTGATCCGAGGTTGAATATGATACCCCCAATAGTTGAGGAAGAATGACAATGGACAACACAGATGCATAGTTATGGTGAGTACAAACCTTTAATTTTTCATTTTATCATTCTGTATCTTCTCACCGGTACTGATGTGCAGCTAGTCTTCTTCCACAATGGAACATTTATAAATTGCCAGACCTTTTTCATATATTACACTGTACATCTGTTATTTTAATCCTTTTCTACATCCCTCCAACATTTCAACAGACCATTTGAACCTTTCAAACTGGATCCAGTGCTTATGCAAAGTTCTAAACAAGAAGAAAATAAAATCTGGTCTAGCTGGATCCACCCCACACTTAATGTTGCAACCTAGATGACTGCACTATGAAGAACTGTAAAAATGTGGTAAATCAGCTCTGTTTTGCAGTACATATTTTGGAACTCTGATGTGTCTGTTCAAAGATCTTTAGGACTTAATCAAAAAAATGTTGTTTTTGCAGTACAACTTAGCCTAATTATGCATCATTTTTGTCTACTACTTTGAATAGTTTTATAAACCTTCCGGACGATACTAAGCTGAGATGCAGTTAACACGGCTTGGTCACTTTGTTTCTGTTGGGTGCTAGCACAGGTACACCACTTCATTGGCTGTTATGAAGACCACAGTCCGAAGTTTGTCAGAAAGAAAAGTGAAGTAGTTCTGCTGCTTAGTAAAAGTGCAACAAGATGCGATACTTGTGATATAAGAGGCGGGTGTTGTGTACATTTTTTTAATACCTCAGGGCAGATATTTTACATTGGAATGTTGTACCATATGACATTATGTGGAATTACTAGTGCTCTTCTTTGGCAGTGCACATCCATGTGAAACATTTACACTGAAGTGGTGCATATCATGATACTTGGAGAAGCATAATAAGGAGATGATTAGTGTTGTTTCAAGTGCCATGCTGCGTGACACCTCAGTGTTGACCGTTCATACTGAAATGCTGCACTACACAATATTTAACTTGACCATAAAGGGGAAAGGGAATATAGCTACTCACTGCCACAAAATTGGATTCCTTGGCCAAATTTAGTTGTTACTACCCCTACCAGATGACACAGAATATTCTAATAGATTCAATTCTGCACGTATTGAATGTGTCAGGGTTGATAAACTTGACTCCTCTCTCTCTCTCTCTCTTTTTTTTTTTACCCATGTCTTCTGTGAACAATAGTATTGTATTTTCTTCAACGGTAGGAAACACTTTTTATTTTGTTTTTACTTTAACTGAGTAAGCCCACTGTGGATGCAAGTATTTTTTTTCTTTTCTGTGGTGACCTAGGAGCACTGTCTAAGTGACTTGCTCAGTCACACAGTAGGCAAATGGAGATTGAAGGAGATGCAACCCTGGTCTGCAGAACATAGCTTGTTAACAGCTCATATAGCATTAATCCTCTGTGCTCTCAAACATGTAGCAAACCTTATCAATGAAGCATTTATAACATCATAATTGGATTTTCCATCTTAACCTTATATACCACTTCCACAACTCTGTGTCACCTCTGCCATCTCATTAACACTTCATGCACACATACGTGGAGAAGTACGAAGCAACCTGTGCAGCAAGTACATCACTACTCTGCTGTTACAGAATACCTCATTTCTTCCCAAACTGGTTCCTTTCGAACTTTGCCTAGGTTGTGATATTTAGAACGGAGTGTAACATTAGCATAGCAATGCTGTGGTGATTCACTTTGTTTGATTTGGGTAAGTGTTTGAAGAGGGAGTGTCAGGGAAGATACTTTGGAGCTAGAGTGGGATGATATTGTGCATACTTTGGTGATGTGAAGGAAACAAGTGGCAAATTATTTTTTACGTACACGATAAATCTTGATGGCTTTATTTCATAATTGTGAGTGAAGTACTATAGAGAAGATTTTTGGATATTTGAATAACTTGCTAAAAAATCTATCTAAAGGAACTGCTGGATGTAAGCAGTACAATAGTTTTATTATTCAGGGTATATTTACTGACTTTTAACACCAGGAGATGGTCTTTTTTTAATGTAGTTTTACTTGAGATTTGATGTGATTTAGCACACTAATTCACCTGCATTTTGATATTTGAAAGAGCTTGTGCTTTCTGTACAAGATGAATGTTTGTGTTATGTTTCTTAGCATAATGCAGTCCTTTGTAATTAAAAATAGTCTCACTTTATCTACCCCACCACCACTTTTATTGTCTTTTGGAGACAGGAGGCTATAACCTTGCCAACACAGCTCGCTGCTGGACATACTTGACTGGTGTCATCCTTGGAAAAACTCTCGCCTCTGAGATTCCAGATCACGAGGTAAGTCCACTGATCAAAGTGCTTATTTATCACCCATACCTAGCTGAGTCATTCCTCTTAATCAAATTGATAGAGTAACTGGCCAGCGAAGTTGTGCTGGTAATACTGTGCTAACAATAACACACTGTCTGCTTCACATAGAAAGGGTTTGTTCTGAAAGTCCTCTGAAACAGTGTCCATCATTTCATGAAGGAAGTACTGAAAGCTAATCAGCTCAAAATTCTCAAATAATTAAATGAGAGATGATTTAAAGGCTTTATCTCTAAGCTTATAGAGCTCCTTTCTGACTTTGAATGGCTTTGTTTTTACTTAAAATGTTAAAGATACAGTATTCCCTTTCATTTGTACATACAGACTTTCATAAAGCATGGTCAAAGTTTAGGATTGTTAGGTTTTCAGTGTATGTAGTAGTCTTGAGTTTATTTTCATAAACTGTTAAAATATGGTTTATGCTTACAAAAGTGTGTTAATTCATTAAAAAATTTATATCTGAAAAACTACAGTCTTGCAGTTTCATAGTGAAGGTAATTTAATGCACGGCTTACAATTCTTAGTAAATTGATGCATTACTGTTTGGTGAATGTGTGGAATATGGAACAGTGCTTGCTTCAGCAGCACATATACTAAAAGTGGAACTATACAGAGAGAAGATGGAAGACATGCAGCAGTCTAGCAAGTGGGCACCTGAGCAAGATTAATCTGCTGTGGCAAACTGGTTTGTCAGCTGCAATGAGCAAATGGTGTCAGCTGAAAAGTCCTTTTTCATTTAGCAAAATTATTTGGTCATGCTTATTTTACAAAGGTATGTTTTTCAAATATTGTACCACTAAACAGATTAAAATTATTTAAATGTTTACCAAAGCAGTGTCTGGCAAACACACACACAACTTCCAGTCTCCTGGTGGTGCACTTTTAAGCATTCTTTTTAAGGGAGCTGCCTTTTCTGTCTCCACCACATACAAGTTCAGCAACCACTAAAGTGAGCCCTACAAGAGGCTTTTCAAAGTGATTTTCATGTAGTACACAGTGACTTCAGGCTCTCGTGCATGGTGTGTGTTAATAGAGCTGCAATTTGCCTGTATATGCCATGCATCAGTAAGGTAGGGACTTTGATTAGCAATCTGTGTTGAATGACTTTGGGATGTCTGGTCCCTTGCTTTCACTTAATTTATTTCCTAACCATGTAATATGAATGTGATTTCTGTAGTTTGTGTTCAAGGGAACTTAAAAACCCATCTTGTGAAGGCTTACTTGTAGCTAGGCAGATGTAATTAGGAAAGGGAAATGACCGCTGAATACCAAGTGAGTTGGAGGGTAAGTACTATCCATGTAAGTATAGTGAGATATGATACAGAAGTATTTATGTCCATTCTCAGGCAACTCACTCTATGGGATGTTTCTAATTTCTGCTTTAATAAATACTGTACAAAATAGAATTACATGAAGTTTCCACTTCTGGTCATTGCTTTCCAGTTTCCATGTTCGTGCAGGACTGATGCATGCTTCTTTTCAGGAGTGACTTTTTTACATGTAATTTTTACCACCTCTGGTATCACTGCTAACGATCATCCTTGAGTTCCTAAGACCCTGCTTTTAGAACAGCGTGCATACCATCTACTTACTTCAACTTCACCGCACTTGTTATTGAAGCAGTGCGTAACCATTGCTCTAGAGATCCTATTCACTTACCATTGTGCTGCTCTTAACAGGCTGCTTAGCACACTGAATCTAGTCTGTTATGTACATCATCCTTTGAGGAGGATTCTTGCAGCAATATAACAAATGGTATTTCATTTATCTGAAATTGCAAGCCTGTTTTCCAGCTGTATCCATGACCTTTTTTAAAGCAGTTGCATTGGAGTGGAGGTTTGCTACTTATGCTAATGACTCACACCTGATCACACACGTGTGTGTGTGTGTGTGTGTGTGTGTGTGTGTGTGTGTATATATATATATATATATATATATATATATATATCAATGTGTAGGTTTAGAATTACATTTCCGAAGTGCAGGGTATCGTGTGACACATTGTCATATCACTATTTTCAAAATGGCAGTGAAACTAACCAAAAATTATCGATTTTGAATGATTGAGTGACATGTTTCACTTGATCTTTCCTGATTCGATGTACTGGGAGATTGCGGTTCAGTGGGGAACAGGGAATTTGCCCATTTCCTCACTGCAGTGCGATCTCGGAGTTGGTATACTTATTGTGCAGGGTGTTGGGGGTGCACCCCTCCCCTGCAAAATAGCATTAACGTACCTTTGACTGTAGAGTGTAATGGTACGTTAATTTGCATAGCATAGGTGACTGATGTTACCTCCTGTTGTGTTGAATACATCGAACCACGGTTGTCGATGTATTAATTTTTGCCTTGGTTTACTTTTCGGCATTCCAGATTCAGCATTTTGGGTCAACATTGTAAACGGTCGACCGAAGCGGATTCGGAATGCCAATAGTATGTGTGTGTGTGTGTGTGTGTGTATATATATATATATATATATATATATATATATATATATAGTGAGAGATACACACACACATACACTTTGCTGTTTTTTGCCCCTGCTGCCTGCCATCATTAGTCCTTTCTTGACTAATCAACCCATTTGTTCCATTCTCACTGAGGACAGAAGTCAGTAGAAAAGGGCCATCATTAAAGCAGACATCAGGGATGGTTTGAGAGTTTTTCTTATTATGGTCCTAACTGCTCATGAATGCTCAACTACTGAACAGAAGGGGGTGTGTGCATTGGGATGGCCATGCTGATCATCTTGATCAGTTCTGCAAAGGAAGTTGCCAGCAAACAACCCTACTCCTTCTCTGAAGCGCACAGGAAGTGGCTTTCCCTGATCTTCACCAGAGAAATTTCACTTCCTTGTGTGCATGCACCATGAGTGTCTGCAACTCTTCTCCCCCTGCCAAGGAGAGACAAGAATGCCACATCCTTTCTCCCCTCTCCCTCCTGCAGCATTGGAATCACTAACTGAATCCAGGTTGCCCGAGAAAGCAGTTAGGGAACTATCCTTTGCTCCTTAGAGCCATGCTTCCTGGTGCCATTTTTAGTTTTCTTAATAATAATAATAATAATAATAATAATAATAATAATAATAAAAACTTCATACAGTAACTTATAATCTTTTCCAACAAATGTGAAATATGTAACTGGTAATTTGTTTTACTTGATTTAAAGTGAGCCAGAAGATATTTATCTTAGACATACCTGAAGATGGCTTTTTGTCATCTGTTACCTTGGTTAGGATGTTTGAGTTCAGTTAAAATTTAGCGGCATCCCACTTAATGGTATATTGCAAAAGAGAAAAAAAAAAATGTGCCCCATAGGTGTGGCAGCTAGGCCATCTTGGCAGAATAGCTTACTGCAAAAGTTTGTTATAGAAGTATATGTATATGTACATGGTGAGATTTAAGTCAACTCTTTGGTTGCAGCTTTGTGAGAGCATACTGCTTCAGCATGGCTTCAAACTGGTGTGATGATTATTTAAAATATACTGTGTGGTAAATTTAAATGATATACATTGTCCAGGCTAATTTTTAACCTGCAGTAGCTGTGTCAGACAGGTCATTATATTTGTTCTGGCTTTGTTGCTACCACACATGAGTGGGCAAAAGTCTGTGCTTAAGCAAAATACATTTGCTTCAGTTAATTCAGACAGACAGTACACCATTGGGGTCCAGATACTTAACAAAAGTACTTTAAGTAGGCATTCCCCTGTAATATACATTGTAAGAAGTAGTTTTCTATTGTCATATATAGCAGCGATCATTGATGCCAGGTGCAACATATAAGAGCAAGGCTAAGTATATTAGCCCTAGTGTTATCTATGGTAAAATAGATAACTGATGTTATTCCTTGGGTAACCAGCAGCAGTGGCACAGAAATGCAGCAAATAAATGAGGATATAAGTGAATAATTGCTGATTTTGGTGTTAAATCATGTTACATTAAGCTATTTTAGCTTTTTTTCATCTGCTTTATGTTGAAATGGTTATTGTTCAAGCAATGTATGTTTCTATTTCCAAGTCTGCGTTCTCAGAACATCATGCTTCCTGTCGCTCATTTTAAGCCTGTTTGCTGGAAATGTAGACCATCTCGGTGAAAACATCTCTGTTGATGACACTTCCGTAGTTTCGGTCTTTTCCATGCCTTTTCATTGCCTCATTTTCCCAGTTATTTTTCTAAGTGGCAGGGTCTTGTTTGGGTGAGGATTTTAATAACCTGTTTTGTTTCCCCTCTTCATTCGCACCATTGTGTACTGAAACCTTGTAATCTGCAACTGTTGCTGCTGCTGCCTATGTGCAGACATTTGTGGTTTCCTTTAACCTTGCAGTAGCCTCTTGGCAGAGGGTCATTCCTGTGTTTATTTTCCTTTTACAAGGCAAAAACCATGAGTCATTCTGAAGTTTCCCAGGTTTGATAATGAATGTTTTCATAGTGCAAAAATAGAAGAATCAAGGTAACAAAAAGGGCAGAAAGTTAAATGATGCTGACCCTTAAAGTCCACTAGATGCTAGTGGGTGGGATAACAGATACTTTGCTGTATGAAGTAGTATAGCTGAGTGTTTATACATAGGTGATGATTGTGGAAACTTGTCTGGTAACATTTTATTTTTATTCAGGTTTAGACAACATTTTTTGCATTAGTGTAGCAAATACTGCTTTTGAAAGGCGGCAGTGAGTCACATCACTTATAAGCCAGTTTGATTAATATTAAGCTGTTGTACTGTGAAGATATTCTGACAGAATAAAAAGACAACTTGGTCACAGAGAGAAATACCAATTATAGGTGATCTTGCTTTATCACTTTGCTTAAATTTGGCAGATGGTTTCTCCAACATTTACTAGAAGCCACAGCTTAAGATACTTCCTCCATTTGTACATCAAACTAGTGACAGTTGACTTGTCAAACTACCTTTCTTATCTTATGTTACTATTTTACACTGTGTTTTAAAAGGAGAAGCTCCAGCTAGAAATTAAAAAAAAAAAAAAAAAGTTTCCATCATACTTGGATCTTATGTGCAGTAGTCATGCCTTAGCATCGTTCTTAGACTGGTGTTTCATAATTTGATCAGATGTTGACTTTTTTGTCTGATTCAACACATGGGTTGTCAGATCTATCCGGATCCAGCAGTGGCGCCTTACACCCAAGCTTTGGCTCCGAGAACTGTAACTCCTGTCCTACCCACAATTCCCCCTCTTCTAACTGAATTACCTCACATCTCATTTGACTGTTGACCATACCAGTGGTATGGACCTAGAGCTCCATCATTTTTCATAAGTGAAAACATTTTTCCTCCCTTTTGAGAATTTTGATACTAATTATTAGGTTAGACTAGTGTTAGGTTTTTAGTAGTTGTTAAGGACAGTTTAGTGTGATTTTCAGATTTTTCCACTGTGTGTGTCTTCTTAAACTTAGTGTTAGAATAGTTAGTTGCATATAGATAACTCACAGTTCAAATTTATATACACCTTTATTGTTTCGTATACTAATGTCAATAAGTTTTAAGAAGTGTTCCTCTTGTGGGCATAAAATATTCCCTCAAGACCCACACTGACAATTTGCCTACTGTTTGGAGCCTTCCCACTTGCAGGATTCGTACGTAATTTATGCTACATATGGCACCACAGCCCTCCAAGGGAGAAGAGAAAAACTGATCTTAAAAGCCTTATTCCCCTGCAGACAGGGTCAAAAATGTCTGCAGACCCAAAGGCAACCACCTCTTCCCCTTCTGCCGAGAAAAAAAAAAAAAGGACCAGGAAAAGGAAAGATCAAAGGAAAAAGAAAAAAAGGATAGAGGCAAGGCAAGAGAAAAATCTAAAGAAAAGAGACCAGAGGATCACTTGGATAAATCTAAAAAAAAGTTCTGCTGACACCACAGCTGCTGCACTAAAGGTTTTGAGACAGATTCTACTCTTCCTAGGATTCAGACTCTCTCCTCAAGACTTCTTTTTTACCGGTGCCCATCAGCCCCATGCTTCACTCACCAATATTGCAAAAATTACCTTCAAGACCTGCTTTGCTAGCCTCATCCTCAAAATCTGGTCAATTTACTAGGAGCCTCACTGAGTTAGATGTCAGCCGAATGATGAGGAAGTTTCAGCTAGGAGTCCTCCCGGCTCTGTCCCCAAGAAAAGGACAGGGATTGGCCCCTTCCACCCTGACTGCTCAGCTTCCTACTCCATCTCCCCTGTATGTCGAATCCAACCTTCCTATGTACCAACTTCGGAGTCAATAGCCTTGGGGACTTCATTTGACATCTTCCCTCATTTACTCAACACTGATGCACTCAGGTTAAGTGTAGTCCTGAAGCCAGTGTCTGTGTCAGAGCTCTGATGGTGGAGTTGATACCATGGTTTTCAAAGCCATCCCTATAGCTTGGGGCTTCGACATTGGACAGCTTGGTTCTGAGGTTCTTCTGTGAGTTGGAATTAGAAGGCTACCATTTCTGCTAATTTAGGTGGCTCTTCTTTACTTCCATTGGCTGAGTTGGCTTTTTGAGGCTGTAGAGACGGCCTTGGCTGGACCAAAGATTACCGGTACATGCTTAAAGTTCGGATCCATCCATACTCGCTCTGAAGACAGATCCTACTTCCTGTCATTTTGGTAGTTAGTCACTTTCTCTTCGTGCACTGAACTGCATGCCTCACCCGACACATTTCCAGAGTGATTTGATTAAGTAACACTCAAATTCCCTGGTGGATAATTAAACGTCAGGTATTCAAAAAATTGTGGATACCCATTTGTCTACATTAAAGTCATTATCGAATGTTGCAACGAGGCTGTCTAATGCAGCAGATGATGTATCCTGAGCTTCTGGTGCAGGTATTACTGTGCGAAGTCATGCCTGGATGTAACTCTGTGGTTTTCCAGAAAGCTTTAAGACATCCTTCATAAATGCCTCCTACAATGCTACAATGGTTGCACTTTATTTGGACCAGAAGTCAAGAATATGCTTATCAATTGGCAAAACCAAGGTTTCTATGGGCTATTCACTGAGAAACCATATCAGCGTCCCTAAACACTTGCCAGACTGCTGTACTCCGGAGGCTGTCGGGGGAACACTCTTCCTTTACACCTGCTAGCTTGGCAAAATATAACTTTCAATTCTTGGATGCTAAGGATAATTACCAGAGGTTATGCAATACCCTTTTTAGTAACCCCAAAGACAAACCCAGAGATTCCCAGTACTCCACCCAATCAGTTCCACAACAACAGAAGTTTTCAAAGTTGCGAAACAAAAGACTCCAGCTGATTTTCCAAGACCAACTAGGATCTATAGTCTATTCAAGGTTCTTTTTAGTACCAGAAAAAACAGGGGACCCAAGACCAATTTCGGATGTCAGCAATCTGAATCAGTTTATAAAACAGACAAAATTCTCGATTGTCACAGTACAGTCCATTCTACCTCTGCTGAGGAAGGACTATTGGATGTGCTCAATCAATCTCCAGGATGCCTACTATCATATCAAGATTTAGCAGCAATCCAGGAAATTCCTCTGTTTCCAGCTAGGAGCCAGTCATGATCAGTTTAGAGCACTGCCTTTTGGTCTCATCACAGCCCTCACCAAGATAATAGAAGCCATAACGGCCTACCTTAGGCTACAAGGGATCCAAGTATTCTTATATCCAGATGATTGGCTTTTAACTGCTACCTCCAGGGATCTACTACTATCACATCAGTCATTCCTATTACAACTAACAATGCTTTTTAGCATTTCTGAAAATGCCAACAAGAGCAAGCTACGTTGTACTCGAGCCATAGAATTCATAGGTTGCCACATAAACACTGTACATTAGACAGCAAAACTTCCCTTAGCACAAGTCAAATCAGTCATATCTGGATCTTTCCAGGTGGTAAATCATACCAGACTTACGAGGTTCAAATGGTATTGTTCCTGCTAGGTGTAATGGCTTTTTCTATAGTGATGATTCCTTTAGCCAGATATCACATGAGAGTTCTACAGTGTACACTAGCTTTACATTGGTCAGAAAAACTTCATACCCTTCACTACAGAGTATAGCTCAAGCAGGTATGCAGAGACCACATTCTATAGTGAATTTCATTTGATTCACTAACTCAGGGCATACTCTTCCATCCTCCAATACCCAGAGCCACAGTGACCACAGACGCCTCCCTTCTCGGGTGGGCATCTCAAAGGGAGGACAGTCCAAGGGACATGGATGGTGATAGAGGCCAAGCTTTACATCAGTGTCTTGGAGTTGAGAACGTTTCTCCTTATGTTGCAGGCATTTTAAGATGATCTATCCAGGGATTTGATTGCTGTACACTCGGACAATATGTCAGTGGTTTAAGACATCCACAAGCAAGGTGGAACCCGGTTGTAGCACCTCTGCCGAGAAGCCATGAGAATTTGACAATGGGTGATGTCTTCGAATTGCTTTCTAGTTTTAATGCAAATACTTGAGATGTCCAACATACTAGCAGACAAACTGAACAGAACTATACTATTGCTTCACCAGTGGCCTGTCAACAGAACAGTGGCAATGGAGATTTTCAGCTGCTTGGGCCAAACTTGCTGCACCTTTTTGCTTTGTACCTAAACAACAAATCCAGAAGTTACTTTGCCATCATCCCTTCACAGGGACAGTCACCAAGAGATGCTCTAGTCCATCCTTGGCCACCAGGTCTCCTTTATGTCTTTCCACCTATTTTTGTTATCACCAGGTTCATTCAGAAAGCTATGAAATACAGGACCAGGTTAATCCTCATGGCTCCCATCTAGGCTCAGCAGGTATGGTTCCCTTTTCTTTGGTCACACTTTCTTCACCCACCATGGGTTCTGGATCCATTCCCATATCTCCTCACACACCCATCTGGGTTACCTCTATCGGACCTCGAGACCCTAAAGTTAACCCCAAGGTTTCTCCAATTCTAATGATGGCCAGAAATGCCAGGTTTTCTTCCCTGGTAGTCCATATAATATCTTCCTCTTAAAGAGCCTCAACCAAAAAGACTTACAAGAGCTAATGAAACCGTTTTTCCATCTGGGCTTCTTCTAAGAGACTGACCCCTTTATCAGCAATTCTTCCAAAAACTTTTGGAATTTCTTTCAGAGCTTTTCATGGCAGAATCCAGTTATTCCACAATTAAAGTACAATTACCAGCCATTTCAAACTTCCACATAGGGCTCAGCAATGCTTCAGCTGTTTCCCTCAAAGAGTCCAAAGCCCGAGACCCCCAGTTCATGATCCCATCCCTCCCTGAGATGTCAACATCTTACTTCAGACTCCAACCCAAAAACCCTTCAAACCAGCAACATCCGTAGATATGAAGTTTCTTTCATGGAAGACTATTTTTCTGGTTACATCATCTAAACAGGTGCCAGAAGTACAGGTACTCTTGTGCAAGGCTCCCTTCCTTCTCTTTTAGAAAGACAGTGCCATTGAGAACAAACCTTTCCTTAGTTCTAAAGTAGCTTCCGAATTTAACTTGAACCAACAGATTGATTTGCCAGTCGTCTTCTCCAATTTTACCAGTAAAGCAGAACATACATTACATACCTTAGATGTGCATAGACAACTCAGGTTCTATTTCCATTGTACTAAGACCATCAGAAAATCAAATCAACTGTTTATATCCTCCAGGAAAATGTTGTGACCATCAGTATCTAAGATAACCCTCTCAAGATGGTTAGTAGTTGCATTTCATTTGTCTCTGATTCATGAGGTATGTTTTTACAATCAAAGCCTAAAGAACACTCTACCAGAGCAATGGCAATCTCAGTGGCATTTGCAAAACAAGTGCCTGTCAGTGAAGTGCACCACAGCAACTTGGTCTTCTTCTCATACCTCTCTCTCTCCCTACAAGTTAAATGTACAGTCTAAGATTCACACATTGTTCAGCTGTGCCGTATTCAGGAATGTCCCTCCTTAAGATCACCTAGGTCCCTTCGGGTAGCTTGGGAATCTCTCACATGTTAAATCAGATAAAAAAGACAACAGTGGATACAAAAGTTATGTACTAACCATACCGGTAGATCCATGTCATCTTCTTTTCAGTTTCCCTCCCTCCTTCCTCTAACAGATTGTTGTTTATTCTAGGGATGGTCCAAATCTCCTTTGGAGCCTGTCTGATCCCTTGTATCTCTTACAATATATAGTGCCTATTATACTTTCCTCCTTGTTCTTATATAAATGTATCTGTGTGTGTGTGTGTGTGTGTGTGTGTGTGTGTGTGTAGGTTTACTATCAAAGTGTTAAAATTTGGTTCAGCAAATGCAGAAAGTTGAACGTTAGTTGACTTTCTGTGTTGCCGAAAGCTAGGAGATCGACATTACATATCAGCGAATTCAATGATAGTAACTCGATGTTGTGAACAGAGTCGCAGTACAGTGCAGAAAGGGAAATGGTATCCCTTTCATCACTGTAGTGGGATCTCTGTGTTAGAATATTTAATATGCAGGGGGGGTGCAGGGGGGCTTTGCCCCCTGCTAAAACATGAATGACAGTGTAGGTGTTTCATTTACGTTTGCACCTACACTGCCATGATGGCTGATTTTCGACAATGTTGAATCTGTTAAATTTGATCAACAGATTCGACATTATAAGCCAATTAATATGCTGGAATTGTTACATCATTTTCATTGTATTGAACGTTCAGTGTTTTGAACGTTGATATTTTGATAGTAAAGCATATATTTACACACACACACACACACAAACACAGGCATATATATATATATATATATATATATATATATATATATATATATATATATATATATAGAGAAAGAGAGAGAGAGAGAGATTTTTTTTATTTAGTATGACATCTTTTGTCAGTCAGCAAACTCGATCTGAGGTAATTCAGGCAGGAGTGGGGATTTGTGTGTAGGGGAGGAGTCAGAACGGTGAAATCCAAAGCTTTGATATAAGACACCTAGGTCACATCCTGCCGGATCTAACAACCCATATGGTAAACCAAATGAAAAGAAAACAACACAGATCTATCGCTATGGCAAGTAGATAAACGTTTTTATATCCCACGATAAGCCTAGATGGGGGAGCGTCATCCTGATGTGATTGTGTTTTTTTAATGTTTATTGTGCCCCTTAAAACTTCTGGAAACTTTTTTTTTTTTTTTTTTTTTTTTTTTTTTTTTTTTTTAAATTACTTTGATTTTTTGCTAAGAGTAAGCTACTAAAATGGCATTTTGTGGTGTACTTGAATATTATTCAAGGCAATGTAGAACAGAAACCTCAGACTCTGCCACGTTACAAAAATAATTTATTTAGAAGAAAAGACAAATGGTGAGCGCTTTCGCGTATGCTCTGATACGCTTCTTCAGACAATATAAAACTGAAAATAATCAGCATATTTATAGGGAGGCATAGCTTAAAGAGTACAATTTATAATTAGTTAATTAGCTGATAATTCAATTAAAATAAAATCACTTTTCTATGAGAGAATTTAAAGCAACACAACAATAAAAGACACTAAATGTAGTGAAACATATGTTTAAAAAGATCATTTTCTGTAGAAAGTTTTTTAAAACAACACAGCTATAAGAGTATTGAATGTAATGAAGCATACTTAATTTTATGTCCATTTAAAGTTTATCTAAGGTTCATTTAAGTATGTATCATCATCAAGTATAACGTAATATACAATATATAATCCATCTTCATTCGTACCCTTTCTTACATCAAAAAACTGTCAAGTAATTGTTGATATGTATCATAAATATTATAAATATAAATATTATAGATGTGTAAATATTCAGTTAATCAAACATTTAAAAACGCATTTTAATAATAAATAGATGCACATAAAATGAAGTAGATAGATGAATAAATAAGTAAATAAATAAATAAAAATGTAAATAGATGTATAAATCAAGTAGTCATAAATAGACTAATTAATTCAGATGTCAAGAATTTTTTAAAACTACATTCTTATCTGAAACATGCTTGTTAATTTTATATAACATATATTATAATGTCAAATGTGAGTATAAACATTTCATAACCAACATATATAATGTTATTATAACTCATAGATCATAATTCTGATAATTACCCTGAAAGCAACGAATTAATAATAAACTATAGTTTAAATAGGTTAGTCAAATAGTCAGAGTATATTATAACTTATTGGAAAACCACAATTTTGGATAGAACACTGGAGAAAAAATAGTATAAAAATGGACATCAATATACTAGTAGAAGACTAAATATATGTGCAAGTACATGATTATGTGGTTATTAAACCTTAATGATATTAATATTAGAGTAATATCAGAATGAAAACTAAGAGAATAAGAAACTAAAATGTGTAGTTAAAGGTGTTTCAAAAATTACATTTGTTATAATATCGTTAATAGTTCATAAACCAATATGAATATATCAACAAAGTAGAATGAAAGTAGAATGAAATGAATAAATATGTAATGAATAAATAAATAAATAAATAAGTAAAAAAATGTTTTTTTATTATTCAAGGCAATGAGCAATCTGTGATGGGAAAACTGATGGAGGGTGCTAAAAAATAACTAGCTGTAAACCTGAAGGGGATTGATCCACAAGATCCAAACGACATGGCTTTTTGGAGGCAAGGTCTTATCAGTTAAACTTGATTTGGTACAGAAAATGCTTTGGGACAGTCCTCTTCATCATATACTTTGCTGATGTCCAGTCCAATGTCAGTGGTTAATTTTGAAGTCTGATAATCATTGCAAACATTTCACAGGATTACATCTGTATCCTCCTTTAGGGCCTAACCTACACAAGCTGCTGGTGTAGGGACCACAATCTTACGTTCAGTCAAAGCAATGCAGTATTGTCCTCTTTGAGTAGGAAGAGTACCCCTTGCATCTACCTCACAAATAATACTCCCTCATAGTAGCAGAATGCAGGTCAGTTAAGAGTGGAAGCCTTTTCAGGAAGAACAGATTGCCTGAATTGCAAAAGAAAATTCAGACTGTAGAAGAGGGGGTCTGAAGCTCATATTGCATGGGTGGGGATGCAGATACCTTTCACCTTTGGCAGGGGGTGACAGCCCTCATAGGCAGTGGAGGTAGTGCATAAATTCACATGGGGGGGTGCATAGGTTTGTACTACGCTAACGGCCAGAAGAGTCTTTTAAGCCTAGCCATGTATCCCAAATCTCTGACAAGTTATGTTATCCTTGATAGTGTAAGCAGGGGTTTGGGAGGTGCAACATGTACAAATAGAGGCCTGGTAGATGAACCATTCATAGGTTACCTGTGTCCATTAAAGATGAAGGTGCCAAACCAGAGATGAATTTCTGGTTCCCCATCTGTTTATTCAAGTTACACCTGAATTGTGTTAATGAGGAACTCTGCTTCACATGGATGGGGAACATTTTCCTGTGAAGGGGTACACTCCAGGTTAAAGGTTAGTCTGTGTGTTAGAAGGGATAGTTTTTGGAGACAGGCTACAGTATGTAAATGATAAAATGCTAATATCACTCCTTCAATATCACTGGACATGCTTTGTTTACATTTTGTATGTATTTATCAAATTGACTATCAAGTAATGCTTAGTATTTCTGGCCTTACTCATTTATACCAGTGTCGTGAACTCAGATTCATTCGCTCTATATCCTGCACTACTCCTCTTGTTTTTGGTTAGTTCAGATATTAATGATACACTAAATATTGCAGTACATTTGTCACACTGCATATGCATTTTTTGCATTTTGCAGAAATATTTACATGTTTTCTTCATTTTCATAGTCCTCTGCCTGCCTGCTTTCACTTATCTGTAAAATTCTTTAGTGGAAGTTTATTTTAATGCAGCCAGAGAAAACTAACCAACATGCTTGCTATTTTAATTTTTCATCCTGGTTGCAGGAAGTTAATGTCAACAGTGTGACTGAATCATTCATCTAAAGACACTGGTCTGTACTGGTTTACTGTAGTGATGAAGGTGAGCCAACAAAAATGGGGAACATGGAGCATTTACTTGGTTAAAGCACAGCAATTCACTTGAGTAACTTGCTCACTTGTAGGCTGTATCCAGGGCTTCCAGAAAGGGTCATACATTACATGCTCAAAGGCTGCATCTGGCCTTGGGGCTGGTGGTTTGAGCCAATGGCTATAGAACTGGAAGGAATGGGACTGGAATCTGTCTGAAGAAGAACTCTAGACAAGTATATACAACTGTAAACTGCTGAAAGAAGACTCTGAGGGAGAACATTGTTATTGTATAGACCAGTCTAATGCTTTATTCAAAGAAGTGGTGGACAATTCCACTGTCAGAAGGTTCAAGCAGTTTGGCACATATGGAGAGGGCTGTATGGGGAGTAAATGTAATCTGCTACCTAGCAAGTTAATTAGGTAGCTGAGGGTCTTTTTTCTTTGTCTTCCATGAGACTTGATTTTGTAAGATTTTCAAGCTCATTACATCCGAGTGACGCCTCCAGGTGCATTTGCAATTAATTTCTACTGACGCCTGTAGGTGTCAGATACTGTTTGTTCATATTTGCATCAATGATTTCAAAACAATGCCATGTACAAGGTTTTAAAATATTTCATCTTAAAACTTACACAGTGGCAAACTCATCTATATTAAAATTTGACCTCTGACTAGTGCAGGTAAATAGATAGTAACTGTTGTTGTTATGATATGACTTTAATTTTCATATTTTTCTAAATATCTCAACAAAGTAACAGACAAAACTCCTTAGTCTCATATGAAAGCTCTCAGCTAGATGAATAAAATGCTGCTGACAGTATGTGTGTAACTTGAGTGGTTGCTGAGATATTGTAAATTGTATACAAAATATTACAGATGTAATCATTACTGCGTTTACTGTTTTATAAAGTTCTGTTTACAACCTAGAACCTAAAGAATACTACCACTATAAATATAGTTTGT
This sequence comes from Protopterus annectens, assembly GCF_019279795.1. NCBI lineage: Eukaryota > Metazoa > Chordata > Ceratodontiformes > Protopteridae > Protopterus > Protopterus annectens. Next base: position 273,105,537 of record NC_056749.1, read on the forward strand.
GCTGAAGAGTTTGCCATTTACACTTCTTTCATATAACCCCTATGGTTCCAGAGATATGAACATTTGTTTGAAATGTGAGGGCATAGTTTGATTCTGTTTTGTATTGTAGTGTTTACTTATTTTAATAGCTTACCAGTTCTTACTGGTTTTGATGTTCCATTTTAATAGTTTAGTGCACTGTCTGTATATTGCACCCAACCCCTAGAATCTTAAGTCCAGTCCCGTAAGCTGACTGCAAAAAGCATAATGTCTATTAGTGGCACAGACCTTTGCTTACTGGCGCAGCCATCTAGGGAGTGCAGTCTTTCTACTCTGTGCTGACTGAATTTATGGTCACATGTTTCATGAATGGAGGATTGTACTTATTGTTTTTTTTTCCAGGTTATTGTAATGTGTAGTAGATGAGGGAACACTGAATTACCAGTTGAAATTTTCATTGCAAAAAAGAAAAACTCTAGCTGTGAAAGCATTAAATGTTGGACATGAATTCATGTCACTAGATATATGATCAGCGATCAGGGGAAAATGAGCTATTTAAGAATCATTGAAATTTAATAAAGTATTGTGTTTTGGTAATGGACATAGTCTGTTAGGCCACAGCTAAAACTGTGACATAAACACATTGAGATTATCGGGTTTAGTGGGAGACCCTGACAGCATCCCACGATGCCTCCTGAACAGCTGAAATATGACTTATCAGGACCACTGAAGTCACTATTTAACTAAAACAGGCTTTTTCACAAGAGAGAACTGTGACTGTCAACCCCCCCTTCATAAGGGAGGAACTTTAGCAGATTCTGGAAACTACAGACCCATGAGTCTGACTAGTCTTATTTGCAAAGCCATGGAAAAAATTACCATGGAAGTTATCGAAAAGGACATAGAAGACTTACAGACACTGGATCCATCCCAATTTAGCTTTTTCAGAGGAAGGTCATGCTTACTGAATTCTGGTGGATTTATTTGAAAAGGTCACTAAGGTGATGGATTAGGGGAAAACAGTGCATACTGCCTACCCTAGATCTGGCTAAACCATTTGATATAGTACCCCACTCAGGCATTGTCAATAAACTTAATGAACTAGGCATAAACCCCTTATAACGTGTTTGGTAGCTAGCTTTATCACGTATGTCACCCAAGAGTTTAGGATCAGTGAGACCAATGGTGTAGCCACACATACTGTTTGTACTGTACAGAGTACATTATTTGAGCACCAGTAGAAACACTTGGGCCATATCAAGCCATATTATGTTCATCATCATCATCATCTTCTTCTTCTTTTGGCATTTCCAGGTTAGGGGTCACCACAGAGGATCACCTCTCTGCTCATGATGGGCAGTGGAGTTTTACTGTGTCGAGTTGCCAGCCCCGGCGCCCAACCTTCCACAGAAGGCACACACACACACACAAACACACGCACACACACTCATGCCTAGGGCCAATTTAGTGTCCCCAATCCACCTACAGCATGTCTTTGGGATGTTGGAGGAAACCCACGTGACCACAGGGAGGACATGCAGACTCTGCACAGAAGGTACCCCAGCCGAAGATCAAACTGGAGAACCTCTTACTGTGAGGCAGCATCGCGAACCGCTGCACCACCGCATCCACCCTTGGCCATATTATGTTCATGATATTATAAATTAGTGCCTCTAACAATGGCTTACGGAGAGAATTGCAAATATAAAAGCAATCTTTCTAATAGTTTTTGACTGAGCAACTGAAGTGTTACATTAAGTACTGGGGAGGGGGCAATAGCTTGAATGATGTGTCCATTTTTTAAGTGCCATGTTGGTTTGGGGGACAACAATAAGAGCTTGTGAGCACAAAATGAAATTCACTGACTACACCCCTGAGCGATGCCATCTGCACAAAGAGCATGGCTGCGAGCCACCAGTGGAGTCTCTCTCAGCTGTTTGCTGGGCCTACTCCTGTTTGGCATTTAATCTCAGAGGTCAAAGCCAATCTTAGAGGCCTCTGGCTGACCAAGTTTGCAGACGATTGCAAATTGGGAACAGTCACTGAAACCCCACACTTGCAGGAAGGTCTGACACAGATGCTTGGTGCCAAAGCCATGGCTTAAAATTTAATGCCAAGAAATGCATTATATTGTCTTTTTGGAAGTCAGCCACCCCGAGTATCGTCGTCACCAATAAAATACTCCTGAAAGTTGATTTACTAATCAGAGATGTGGGATATCATTTAGATAGCAACCTAGCCTTTGACCAACATGCTCAACTGATAAGTAAGAGCAATGGTGTCTAGGTGCATGGAGGTCATCGTGCCACTGTACTTTGTCCTCCTCATACAAATTATAAAGTCTAATGTCCCCTTGTTGTGTACCTGAGCAGACACATGCAGCAACTGGAATGTCCATAGAGGTTCCTTACAAAAAGAATACAGAGAGTAAACAAAATGTCCTCTACTGATTGCCTGTAAACCTTGTCTCTTTACTCTGCATCATACAGAATACTGAGAAGTGATCTTTGTCTAGCGTAAAGGGCATCCTTGGACCCTGTTTTGATGAACCATTTGCACATCTGCGAAACAAACACCATCAGAACTGTTAGATCAGAAGACCTAAATTTTGCTTGTGACTTAAATAGGGCATGTTGGAGAGACAGATATGTCTCTCGGAGAATTTCCATGGTGTGGAACAGGCTCCCTATCTTTGTGAAGAAGAGTTCCTTCCCAAACCTATTTAAGTGCAACTTGGACCATTGGATAGGTAATTGGAAATTCACCCCTGATCTGTTGCCTACATCTGTAATGGGCACAGGCAAGCAGTCAGTAAATCACCCCCTGTATAAATTAAACTTGTGGATCACATTTGGGTTGCATGGCTAGGAGTCCTACTGGTTGTTAGCCTAGTATAACCCTATGAAGTTCTGACTAATAAATGATAAGAAATCAGAATGAACAAACTGCAGTATTGCTAGGTGGCCCTGTATTCCCATGTGCAGGACAATGCACTAGAGTGGGTAAAGATGGCTGTCCTTCTATTCCTATGTTGCAGTATTCTTAGTGTGGAATTCCCCACCTCAGGCGACCCAAACGTCTGCTCCTATAGAAAAGCTTAAGCCTGATTGCTGTAGGTGCGTGGGACATCACACACAGGCCCATAAACCAGGGACCTTAAATGTGACGTCTGCATGCACAGACCTTAGAACTTTTCAGCCACAGATGACATCACATTGATCGCTTCGCTCTTACACTGAAAGACGTCTAAAAAGCTAAGTACCCCATTGGGGAAATTTTCATTTTTTTTTTTTTGCTTGAGTTTGGTTAGCTGTAGTTATCTTTAGCCGACGTGAGCTAAGAAGGGCAAATGATTTTGCGGGCATCAGATACCGCATAAAGGTATGCACAACCGTTGCGTCTTTTGTCTAGGGAAGTAACATGACCATACTGCTTTTCCATTTGCCAATCTTTTGTTCTGAAGACCCTTCATAGCTTTCTGGCTGCCCTCAACTTATATTTAGAGAACTAACGACTCAAAAAGCTTGTGCTTAGGATGGATCCCGAATCGGCCATTCCAACTGAACCACCATGGTAAAAGGCCAACATTTTTAGACCTATCTCCGTTTCCTCTCTGCCATCGGATGTCCTGCCAACTTCCAATCTAGGGGATGAGGGACGTCCGATTGAACCATCTACTTCGATCGCTCCCATCGAGGAAGCCGCTTCAGAAGTAACGGCCTGCGTGTCCCTGGAACAGCACAGACATTGGTCCCTACCAATGTCGAGGGTGAACCCAAAACAGTTGGACAACTGACCGGGACACCATTACTTGAAGCCCAAGCCCCAAAACCCAGTCCTTCTCCCAGACCTACGCCTTCTAAGCGAAAAAAAAACAAACAAACAAACACCTGACTCCTACCCCTGAAGGAATCCCAGACTGGCAGTCATTTACTAACTCCTTGATGCAGGCTTTTATGGCTCTGAGACCCACAACCTCTTCCCCCTCCACTATTCCAGTGTTTAGTCCTAGGCCTGCCTCTGCCACTTCTCTCCCCTTGCCTACTACCCGAGAAGGAGAGGAGAATTTAGAACCTTACTACTCCTCTTCTGATGAGTCTATTTCTCATGCCTCACAAATTGCCTCCCCTCTGGAATACTATTCCCCAGATGAGGAATCCATTAAAGGGGACTCCCTACCAGATGATATCACCTTTGGGGAAACAATTACAAAGTTGAAAGAATACTTCAAATGGGGCACTACCCAGATGACTGACACCCAGAGGAGGTATTTTGAACTCCTTCTAGTGGAATCACCCTGCCTGTCTGGATGTTTTCACATATGCATCCAAGAATCCAGACTCACAACCACCTGCTTTTAGGAGACAGGACAGATTCTACAAAGTGCCTGATGACCACAAATTCTTAGTTAAGCCTCCCCTGGAAGACCCTGCAGTAATTGCTGTCTCCTGTGATAAGCAATCTAGGCTGATTCCTTCAGCATCTCTTCTGCCCACTGATAAAGATAGCAAAAGTATGGACATGCTTGGGCAAAAAAGTATACACCTCCTCCACCCTGGCGTTCTGAGCTATCATTTACCAAAAGCACATGGTAAAATATGCCCTGGACCTAGTTTCACAAGCCTCCAATCTCTTACTGCCACCTCTGACTGCCCTACCAAAACTGAGATAGCATCTAAATTGTTACTGGCTTCTCAGGTAGCTAGACATTCCATTAGGTGCAGTTATGATGTAGCAGAGGCTTCTGCTAAGTCTGCAGCTTCTGCTTCAGTTCTCTGGAGATTGGCTTCACTTCCAACCACTCCCAGAGGATTTCAAATCTAAAATTATGGACGCCCCATTAGACCATAACCTCTTGTTTGGCAAACAATCTGCAGAACTTTTTAAAAACCTGCAGGAGAAAAGTAAGGAGCTGCAGGACATCAAATATTTGCTTGTTTCCTATTCCTAAGTACTACAGGAATTATCCTGAAAAGACCTCTTTTGTTAGGAGAAGTCCTTCCTCTGGCACCCCGTCCTCTACCAGGCACAGGAGTGGAACCCGGAGGCAAACCTACTCCAGGCCTGTTACCTCACAACCTACTCCAGGACGGTCTTTTCAGGACAGAAGTGCACTCAACAATGCGTGACTGCCTTTCCCATCTACCTTTGTCAGCCCACCTCCCCTTTTGGAAACAAACCCATCCCAAGGCCCACCCCCTTTCCACCCAAAAATCAAATCCACCTCTTTCCTCCCATTCTACTAGGCCTCCTAAGATTAGGAACTATAGAACCTGTCCCCCCAGGGCAGGAAGGAAAAGGATTTTACTCAAGACTCTTTCTGGTCCCCAAAAAAGATGGGCCTTGGAGGTCAATACTAGATTTATCCTTCCTAAACTGATTCCTAAAAGTACTATCATTCAGGATGCTATCTCTTCAGACTCTTCTCCCTTTAATCCCAGCCCAGGCCTACATGGCCAGTCTAAATCTAAAGGAGGCTTATCTCCAATTCCCATAAAACCCTCCAACAGAAAATTCTTACGTTTACTGGACCCTGCTCTCATTTTCTGTTTACAGCCTTGCCCTTTGGTTTGTTGCACCCAGGGTATTCACAAAATGCATAGCCTCAGCCATTGCTTACTTCAGGACCAAAGGTGTTCAAATCTATCCCTATCTAGATGACTTTCTCCTTCTAGAGAAACAGAAGACCTCCTCCAAAATCATCTCAGGTTCACCACCTCTCTTCTACAGTGCCTGGGTTTCACCCTCATCTTAAGCAAACCCTCCTTACTTCCACAGCAAGACAAAATCTTTCTGGGCTGCAGGATCAGGCCAGATCTGATGCGGGTTTTCCTTCCCCAGAACAAAGTCCTGTTATTTTCCAGTCACTTCCAAAATCTTTTACTAGCTCCTGAGATATCTGCAGGACAATTCCTGCAACTCCTAGGGCTGATGGCAGCCACCATCCCTGTGCTTCCCCGAGCAAGAATGCACATGCGAAAGTTCCAGTGGTACCTGAACTAACACCAACACGTCCTAGAGCAACAGATCCCCATTCTGCCCTGCGTTCACAACCCGGGACTACCACTTCAAATCCCCTCCCCAACCCAACATGATTACAGATGCATTAGATCTAGGGTGGGGAGCCACCTTCAAAAGGTTTCAGGGTACAGGAGGCATGGAATCCTACCCTTCTAAGAAAGCATGTCAGTGTAAGGGAAATGACCGTGGTTCTTCTGGCCCTGGAGACTTTTCTTCCTATTCTCCAACCGGGCCCCCTTCAAATATTCACAGACAACGCCACAGTAATGTGGTATCTCAACAAACAAGGAGGGAACAGAGCCTACCTCCTATGCAGGATAACTATACAAATTTGGAATCTCGCCTCCAGGCACAGCTTGACCCTGCAGGCCTCATACATCCCCTCTTTGGACAACAAACCAGCAGATATTCTCAGCTGAACATCCTCTCTACAACACGAGTGGATGTTGAACAGGGAGACCTTTCTAGACATTGTCCACACCTCAAGTGGATCTGTTTGCCTTCCCCCCAGAACAGACAATTGAGCAAATTCTGCATCAAAGATCACTCTCCACTTGCCTGGAGGGTGGATGCCTTCAGCATTCCATGGAAGGGACTGTTTCTATATGCTTTTCCACCCTTCCCACTAATCCAAATGGTCCTACTGAAAAATCAGGGAGGACAAACCAAAAATCTTGCTGGTGACTCCCTACTGGCCAAGGCAACACTTGTTCCCCCTACTTCTCTCATTAGCTATGGGCAATCACCGCAAGTTACCTCACAAGGTGGACCTACTCGCACAAAAAAAAGGAAACTCTAATTCACCTTCACCAACAGATGTTAGGCCTAACACTCTGGGTGATAAATTTGTAATCCCTTTTAGACACCACTACTCAGAGGACGTTGCTTACAGTCCTGAGGGAGGCCAGGAAACCTGCTAGTAGGAAATCATGTTTATCAAAATGGGACAGATTCTCCATATGATGTCAAAATGAGGACAGGGAACCCAGCCAGGCAGACCCATCCTTAGTTCTTGCCTATGTGTGTGAACTCATTAAAGATGGCCTTTCCTACTCTTCAGTGAAAGTCCACCTTACAGATATTTCAGCTTGCGTACCTCTAGATCCCCTTTGCTATCCATGCTGGATGCAAAACTTTTCCTGAGAGGGGTCTTACACATCAGACCACCTAGAAAACCAATCTCACGACTCTGGGACCTAAACTTTGTTCTGGAAAAACTAACACTGACCACATTTGAGCCAACAACACTGTTACAATCCAAATTTGTACATGGAAGACTGTCCTGCTGGTGGCCATAACTTCCGCTGGGCGAGTGTCAGAGTTACAGACCCTGCTCCTGCCTCTCCCCTACACCACTTTCCACAAGGATAGGATGACCCTACTCACTAACCCTTCCTTCATGCCTAAAGTGGTCAACAAACTGTCCTTAAACCAATCCATTCACCTGCCTACCTTATTCCCCTCTCCGACTAACAAGAGTGAGAGAATTCTCCATTCCCTGGATGTACATAGGCAACTTAGATTCTACCTAGACAAAACGAAGTCCTTCAGAAAATCTAACCAACTGTTTCTCTCCTTCCACCTCAGGGCTCTGGGCAAGGCAGTCTTCAAGCAAACAATTTCTTGTTGGATTAGAAAATCCATTTCCTTCTGCTACTCACACCATGGCAAGCACTTACCCCAGGGGGAGAGAGCTCACTCTCCCAGAGGCATGGCTAGTTCCAAAGCCTTCCTCAATGGGCTGGACACAGCATCCATTCTGGAAGCAGCCACCTGGTCCACAATTCACACCTTCACCAAATACTACAAATTGGACGATGTCTCCAGAGCCAGGGCAGGTTTTGCTAGAGCAATCCTGTATGGATTCCTGGAATCTTCCACTTCTACCTCCACCCTTCTCAAGCTGTGGTACTCTCCCACACTAAGAATACTGCAAAATAGAAATAGAAGGACATAGAATAGTTGTATAAAATCTCACCATAACCATAGATGTCCTTCTCTTCTCTGTTGCAGTATTCCTTCCCTCCGTCCAACCCCCTGTAGTTTTTCTTTGGTCTATGGGCTTATCTCAGCATATGACACTTGACACTTCTGGCTGACATCACTTGTGACTATCTTTGGGACTGTCTGACTGGCTTTCAAGTTCTGAGGTCTGTGCGTGCAGATGTCACATTTAAGATCCCTGGTTTATGGCCCTACGTGTGACGTCCCATGCACCTACTGCAACCAGGCTTACGTTTTTGTATAGGAGCTGACATTCGGGTCACCTGAGGCAGGGAATACCATACTAAGAATACTGCAACATGGAAGAGAAGGACATCTATGGTTATGGTAAGATTTTACAGAATTATTCTTTACTAACCCTTGTAGCGCTGACATGCATGTGTTACCTTTATGCTGTTCATGATTTACATAGTTGTTTGCAAAGACTGCATCATAAGTAGCACATCCGTGCTGTGCACAGCAGTTTGCAGTGTACACAATACAGGTTGCAGTCTAGGTGCATAGTAATGTGGAGGCACTTTTTTGAATCCTTTACTGTCATTTCAGAATACCCCCTATATTGGATAACGTCTGTGAACTGCTGTTTGAGAAACTTCTCTTCAAAACAGTTCTGTATCTGTGTAGCTCTCGCACCTAAGGATGCACACCTCTCCTTCTGGTATACATCATGGCATTACATGTTGAATTGAGGAGGATGTACCAAGCCCCACTTTGCAGTTTTATGTTACTGCTTGCACAGTTCAGATGTCAGTGCAAGCATGCTTCATAGGAAATTTTTCTTTAATGTTGAGAAGGCCCAAACCCCTCAGTGTCAGCTGTGGTCATCAGATCAGTATCAGGAGCTGCACCAGCACTGCTTGTGTTGGTCATGGAAAGAGTACATCAGAGTGCACTAAGTGCCAGAAATTTAACCCAGTTTCTAGTCAAAAGAGCACTTAGAAGGTGGAGGCTTCTCTCAGTGCAGGCAGAATAGCAGTGTTAGACGATAGCCAACATATAAGGATTGACATGAGGGTCCCTCTTGTGATCCCTGGTAAAGCTCTGATAGGGCTGGGAAGGTAAAATGATGATGTGTGGCACTGGCCAAAACAACCTTTATCACAAATTTACCATTCTGGTAGGCTCCATCCTTTTACCGTCTGCAAGGCTGTTTATTGACCAGCAAGGGTGAGAGACCTCACATCCATTATCTGCTGTCTTCATGTGCTGCATCCCAAGTTTTGAACATTTCATCACCTGTGCTGGAACATCCTCCGAGCTTTCTTACTCCAGATGAAACGACTGAGGCCGATCTTCATGGGAGGATATGATTAAAGCTCTAAAAAATAGTATTGCTTCAGTGTTCATCATTAGATCACTTTTGAAGTAGCTTAAGCTATATGGGAATTATCCTGCCAAGGATCAGACATCTGCCCAGTATTCAGAGCTTTAGTGCGCCTTGCACACATCTGTATGTCCAAGGAGGCACCTAGAGCATGTCTGTATAAAAACTGACATTTGAGCATCAAAATTCAGAACTTTCTTGTTACTGAAGCTTACTGATAAGAGACTGTCTTTTTCTGTGTCTTCAGTGGTTTGGCGGTTGAATAAGTATCATGAAATTGAGCAGATAAGTACCCCAGTGGGGACTTTCTTTTGTTTTTTGTGAAAAGTATTGTTTTAGGCTTATGTCTGAGAGAAAGGGGAAGTGCTTTTGTGGATTTCAGATATCATATAGAGACTTCCACACAGCCTGTCTTTTCTGTTTAGGTGAGGAAAAATTACTTTTAGTTGTGTCCCATTTGTTTATCTTTCAAACCAAAAACCATTAGGTGTGAGTTTAGTTCCCTTAAGCTCTTTGTTGAAACTCAACAGCTCAAAATCCTTACGCAGCCCGCTATGTAGAGATTGATGCTTGTACCTTGGACATCACCCCCCACCACCATTGTCAGTAAAAGGAAAATTGTTAGAGAGGATTCTTCAGTATCCTGTTTTTCCCCAGCCCTTGATGGATGATGCTGTTGTGGCCATGTCTGAACTCTAAGATCATTTATTGGCTGCTTCTAACACCTATAATGTTGCTCCTCGGGAAGCCACTGAAGGTCAGGAGCCTAGCATGTCCTCAAGGGCTTTAACATACGTCCAGTGCAGACAAAAAAGAACCATGCTTAATTGATTCAGAAGTGGATGCAGATTTCCCACCAGTAATTGTTACAGCCAGGGTGCCTAGCACCCAGGGAGAGGACTGGACATCTGTGCAGATGATTTCTTCTCAGACTCTAAGGGAAAAAACTCTCAGAAATTGAAACACTGCTCTACTCACTCTACTCCTAGTTCCAAGGAAGTAAAAAGAGGAATCTTTCTCTCTCGCTAAAAGTGTATTCATAGTATTTCGATCCATTCAAATATTTTCTTCAGCCCTGACAGAAAGAAAGAGAACTCCTCCTTCAGATTCAGAATCGGATTCTGATATAGAGGAGGTTGGCTTAGACTGTGCTGCCAATGTGTCTTCTCCTAAAAACTTGGTGTTGGAATATGTTGAAAATAATTTTTCATCTTCCCCTGATGAAATGTCCTTCACTTATATTAGTGGAAGGATGAATGACTTGTTTAAATGGGGGCAGAAAGAGATCTCTAAAACTCAACAGAGGTACTGTGATCTGTTACAGGTAGACACCTTCAAACCAGCGGCTATACTAAGAGTTAATGCAGCACTCATGGATTCTCTTAATGCACCCAGTGCTTCCCTGGATAGCCAGCCCCTGCTTTTAGGAAATCAGACAAACTGTTTAAGGTTCCTTAGTCTCATAGAGACCTTTTCCTCAACCTCAGAGCTAGCTTGACCCTTCAGTAATTTCTATACCTAAAACTACTAGCTTTAAACACTTGGCTGCTTCTAATCCACTTCTTTTTGACAATGATGATAGAGACTTTGATAGGTTCAGAAAATAGTTTACACCTCTTCAACCTTAGCATTTACATCTCCACTATCAGAATTGTATGCTAAATTCCTTTTGGTATCTTTTGCTGACATGAAAAATGTTGTTGCTGATGTACCTACATTAAAATCTAAATACTCTTTGCTTACCTCATTCACTCAGGTTGCTAGACACTCCTTGTGATGCTAATATAGCATTGCTGAATGCAGTGTCTAAGGCTGCAGTAACTGCGTATATCTTGTATAGGTCTGTATGGTTAAGCATGTAAAATTTACCTGAAGATATCAAATCTAAAATTCATAATGCCCTTCTGTATAAAGAGGTTTTGTTTGGCGCTTCATTTGCAGATGTTCTAAATAGGTTTGATGAATGGGGAAAACTGATTCAAAGCATAAAACAAAACCTTCAGTCCCCCATACAAAAATATAATTGGAATTTCTTTTTTTACTTCAGGACTGTTTTATAGAAAAGCAATCAAACAGATGCAACTAAAGGCAGAAAAGCAACCTTTCAAGAAACAATGGCAGGATAGCCTCAATAAAAATGGAGGTTCTCCTCAGGCCTTGGCTCAGTCAAAGAAAAATGACTGACGCCCCCTTCCCACCCTGGCAATCCTCTGAATCTTTTAGGGAATCTTTATGCACATGTTTCTCTGTGGAGTTGCAACAAATTCTTGGGTACTAAGAATCGTTCAAAATAGGTACAGATGACAATGAGATTATCTTCCCGAATCGCAGGAATTCCATTCCATCCTTAAAACCAAACCCACCTGTTTCCTCCCATCAGTACTCCCAAATTGCCACATGCTTTCCAAAGCAGTAGTAAAAACTGTACCAGAAAATTAACGAAGAATTTTATTCAAGGATATTTGTAGCACCCAAAAAAGAAAAAACGTTGATACCTCTTTTGGATTTATCCCTTCTAAGTCTCCATGTCAAGGTTCTAAAGTTCAAAATGCTTACTCTGTGGTCTCTTTTACCTGTAATCCCTCCTCTGAGTTTCTTATTAACCTTGTATCTAAATGTGTCTACCACCATATACCTATCCACAGAAATTTCAGGAGTGTAAGAGTTTTTTTGTTTGCAGTTCACATTTTCAATTTTCTTTTTACCCTTTGGTTTGCTCGTAGCACCCAGAGTATTCACAATGTATATAGCACCCATGATTTTATTTTTCAGATTACAAAGCATCTGGCATTTTCCTTACTCAGATGGTTGCCTTGTTTCTTCAGTGTTCTAAACTATTAGAAGTTTTTTTCACAACCTAGGTTTTCAGATCAGTTTGGAAAAATCTTCTCTCATTCCTACCCACATCATAACCTTTCTAGGTTGCCTGGTAGATACCTCTCTAATAATAGCAGTCTTTTCTTTCCTGGATACCTCTCTAATAATAGCATTCTTTTCTTTCCTTGGGAAAAGTAATTTTTGAAAGGGATCATTCCTTTAGTTTTCTGTTAAAAGTTTGACACCAGCAAGGGAATTCCTCAGGATAATAGGATGTATGGCTTCTACAGTTCTTATGATTCCTATAGCCAGGTATATATGAGGAAAATGTAATGGTTTCTCTAATTTGTATAGATGTAGCACCAGCACTCATTGTCTTTCCAAATTCCTGTGATGAATTCTATCAGAAAGGAATTTCACTAGTGACAGACCAATTGAGCCTGAATCCAGAGGCAGTCTTTGTGTGGCAAGGCTGTATCTAGGGGAGTCAAAGTAGAAGGGCTTTGGGACTATCATTTCAAAAGGAAGCACAGAAACATCAAAGAAACTTTGACATTGGTAAATGCCCTCAAACCCCGGAACCATCTGTAGACTCCAGGACCTCTTATGGTAATCGCAGACAACATTATTGTGATGTGCAGACTAGCCATGATCAGCTGCGAGCTTGCAGTACAGCACAACCTTTCCCATCAGGCTATTTGAATTCCATCAAAGTATAATACTGCTGTTGACTATCTGAGCAGACCCCCCCCCCCCATGGATGTTACAGGGACCTTCCAGGACATTATTCACCTGTGGGTAACTCCTTAAGTAGGCTGGTTTGTTTGCCTCCATTCACAAAAGACAGTTGAAAAATTCTGCTGCAGGACTCCTTGTAGAAAGGGTTTGGGCCAGACAACAGTGGTGTTTCTTGTGAAATTGACCAAGGGGCAATTACCACAAAATTCTACACAGGGTAGATTTATTCACACAGGATAAGGGATTTCTTATTCATCTGAATGTAGAAATTCTTTATCTGTCAGCCTGGGTGATAACATTTTCATTTCTCTCAGCTACCTATTTTCTAAGGATGTTTTGCAGATATAGCTGAGTGCGCTTCCATGCGTTTCTGCAGTTACCTCCTACTGTGCCTCTAGGTGTTAAAAATTGCTTGTTCATATTTGCATTAATAATTCCAAAACCATGTTATCTTGAACCATATATGATTGCAGACACAATTGTATTGATATTTGACCTCTGTCAATGAGTATTTCTTAGAACTGTAAGGTGGAAACTTCATTTTTTAATGAGGAGACTAAGAAACCTGCTACTAGAAAATTTGATTTGTCCAAATGGTAAGATATTTTGTAGCTGGAGCCATTAACAGAAACTACTCGCTTTAAAAGAAGAAGCTTCTATGTTTCTATAATATCTATGTGAACTGTTACAATCTGGCCTTTCTTATTCGTCTGTCAAGATTAAGATTTTTGCCTATTTACCTTTAGATTCCCTCTTTCTTCTTTATCACAAGTAAGTTTTTGAAACTGGTATTGTGCATTCACCCACCTACAACACAGGTGGGAATTTAACTTCATACTAGAAAAATGTAAAGTTTTCCTTTTGAAGCAGTTCATAAGACTTATTTAAAGTTCCTGACACAGAAGACAGTGCTATTTCAGCTAGGAGAGTGAGCTGTAAGTCTGTTATGGTAATTCAACCTTGCATTACTTTTCATAAGGATAAGAGCCAACCTGCCTTTATGTCAAAAGTGGTAAGAGAATTCACACTAAATCAGTCTGTTCATCTCTTTGTCGTCTGTTCTTATACATATCTCTCAGCTGTACAGATTTTTGCAGAATGCCCAGATTTTTGCCTCATATCTGTTTCTCCTAAATTTTGTGTTTTTCTGGTAAATCATTGAAGATTGAAGTCACTAAATAGTACTAAATAATGACCGTCATTTGAGTTTCAGACTTTATATTCTTCAGAAAATACATAATTATGCAAAACGTTATTCTAGCAACTAAGTTTGTAGGAGCAATATTTAAATTCTGTCCCTATTTTTGGGTCTTTGTCCCCCCCTTTCTTTCTTCTTTGTCCAGATTTCTTGGAGGTTGAGAGGTATGATCCTTAACCAAAAACTGTGGCAGAGAAAATTGTGTGTATTGATACCCACAGACAATTCCTATACTACATTGGCAAAATGAAGGACATCAAAAGTTCCAGGCAAATGAGGGACTTTAAAAGTTCCAAACAATTGTTCATTGCATGTGATGGTAAGAAGGGACAACCAGTGTCCAAACAGTCTATTTCCAAATTGTTATGCCATGCTGTTCGTTTATTTTTGTCATGGAAAAACCCTTCCCACTAAGGTAAAAGCCCTCTCTACCAGGACTATGGCTACTTCTCGAGCATTTTGAAAAAGCAGTAAACTCTAGAAGTATTCTAGAGACAGTAACTTAGCCATCTGTATACATCTATACTGGCTGTTGATCTTGGTGTTAAGAAATCTTTTCCTGAGGGTAAATTGCACAGAAGATTCTGTCATAGACAGAGACAGGGCTTCTCCTATAGATTCTCAAGCCCAGAACTCTAATTCTGAGGAATCCTGTGGAAGAATTATCTTTTTTTTTTTTTTTTTTAACTGTTTTCCAGGATGAATGAGGCATTTTTGTGGGAACAGGTGGATGTTCCCTTTGAATTGAGGACATACAATCCACATCCCCTCAGAAAGGTAACCACCATGAAAAACGTCTCCAAAACTAACTTTGGGCTCCTAAAAACAGAGGTGGCTAACTTCACAGCACCCATACAAATGGAGAATAGTTGCATGACCGCTGAATCATACACCAATGCACTGTACGAACATGTACACAAATGCATGGATCTCACCATACCCAATAGAACCAAAATGCTCTCCTCCAAAAAAAGGATGCCAATCTGGTGGTCCCCTGCCATAAACAAACTCTACAACAGAAGGAGGAAATTGATGCAGAATAAGGTGAAGTCCCAAGAGTGGAAAAGCTCCCTTATCAGCCTCAACAAAAGGTTGAGACCCCTCCTCAAATCCTCTAAAGCTAGCTATGAAAACAGAATTGCAGCAGATAGTAAAGACAACCACAAGACTTTCTATAGTTATGTAAATTATCTCCACAGCAATACCCAGATTTGTTCTGAGCTGTTGCACAATGTTGCCTCCTATACCGAGCCAACAGATATTGCCAATATACTGGACGACAGATTCTCTGCCAAATTTACCCCCCCCCAAGGTCCAATCACAATGCCAGTAGTTTGCCAGGCACTTGGTTATTACTGCTGAGCAGGTTAAAACAGCACTGTCCAAGGCAAAGAATACAGCTTCTATGGGACCTGACAATATCTCTGGCTGTGTTCTACATGTACTACAGAGTGAAATGGCCTCATCTGTGTGCCCTATTCAATCACAGCCTCACCTCACGCTTTGTCCCTACCGAATGGCACACTGCTACAGTCATCCATCTCCACAAAGGAGGAGCGACTACAGACCCTGGGAACTATCGCCCCATTAATCTAACTAGTCTGATATGCAAAGCTATGGAATGCATCACTGTGGACCTAATAAACTAGGATATAGGGAAACTCCAAACTCTGGATCCCACACAGTTTGGTTTTGTGAAGGGTAGATCATGCCTGGTCAATTTCTTTGAGTCAATCACCAGAGCTGTGGATGAAAGCAAGGTGGTTCATACAGCCTACCTTGATCTGGCTAAGGCCTTTGATACCATTCCCCACTCAGGAATCGTAGAAAAACTCACTAAGCTAGGCAGCAACCCCTATATCACCAGGTGTGTTGCAAACTGTCTCTCAGATAAAACCCACATTGTGAAAGTAGCTGACACCAAGTCAGACTGCCGACCAGTCACGAGTAGAGTCTTGCAGGGTTAGGTCCTGGGTCCTCTCCTGTTTGGTATCTACTTCTCTGAAGTCCAGGCCAACACAAAGGGACTCTGGCTGACAAAGTTTGCAGACGATTGCAAGTTGGGAACTATTAACTCCCCAAGTGATGTTTTCATCCTACAGAAAGTCCTCACTGAGACCAACGACTGGTGTCAGAACCATAGCCTTAAGCTCAATGCCAAAAAATGTGTCATCCCCCTTTGGGAAAAAACGGGTTCCCATGAATTACCACATCAGTGGTAGTCCACTGACCACAGAAGGGGTTATAAGAGATCTGGGAACACAAGTTGACAGCAGCCTCTCTTTTGACCACCACATTGTCACTGTGGTCAGAAAGTCATATGTGGCACATCTCTTACTAAGAGTTTTGCATCCAGGAAGAAAGAGGTCATTGTCTCTCTCTACTTTTCCCTCATTAGGCCAGTCATTGAGTACAATGCCCTATTTGGCATGTACCTCCCTAGACACCTGCAACAACTGGAGAGGTCACAAAAGTACCTCACAAAGAGGATCCTAGGCCTTAAACGCTCGTCCTATATGGACAGACTGAAAAAAATCAAACTATTCTATGTCTCATATCGCCTACTTGGAGACTATCTCTGCTTGACTTACAAAGCCATGTATGACCCAGCTCTGTTAGAAATGCTGCATCTAAAGAAATCCCAAACCCTCTGCACCACATGCTCCAGAGAACTCAACCTCATTACCACAATCAACAGAACATGCTGGATGGACAGGTTCATAACCCAGAGACTGCCCGTGCTGTGGAATAGACTTCCCATACATGTCAAACAGAGCACCTCAGTGGCCCTCTTCAAGCGAAATCTTGATGAGTGCATGAGAAATAGAAAATTTACCCCGGGGATCACTCCACTGCCTACTCGACAGATTCACTGGAACTAAGGTCAGGTGGCACAATGCCAGGGTAATCCTATGGGCTCGGCTTGTAAAGGCTCCAGGGCCATTAGCCTAGTACACACCTATGAACAATATGTTAAAAGTGGATATTCTTCATTCTACACCCATCCTTCCCATTTTCCAGCCTTGAGGGATGTGTTTAATGCCGCTTGTAATAATACTGACTGTCAACCTTCAGTCTCCAAAGAGGACAGATTGCACAAAGTACCACAAACTTAAACATTTTTCATCTGATGACTTTTTCATATGTTCCTCGACCGATAGGTTTCTGATCTGACCTTTGATCCAACTTTGGCCACATGCATAGACTTTGGTTCCATAGCTCAAGCTCCTTCTATTGCCCATAACCCCTCTCTCGCCTGGATTAACTCAAATCTCGTTTGCTGCTTCAGAGTTAAGGTATGGTCTACTGTAGCATGGGGGTGGTGTATTCAGATAAGTTGGGGTTTTGCTATTACCTAGATGTTCTTCGTGTTTCACTGTTGCAGTCATTACATTTGGGTTATCTGCTTGCAGTAGCCCTCAGTCAGCCTGCTTATCAAAGTCTTGGGTCCTGTGTCGGTTGCTGTCTCATCTTCCATGACGTCAGGTAGTCAGGGGTATAAAGCATGCAGCTGATGCCATTACATCAGTCTTTCTTACCGTGTGGTGCCCAAAGCAGCAGCAGTTCACAAATGCCGGTCTGCCAACTCCTGAAATTTTCGTTTTCGAATTTCAGATCCAAAGTCTTCAACTAAGATAAGTACCCCATTGGGGAACCTTTTTCTTGCTCTAAACCGATTTCAGTAAAAGTTAACAATTGTATTTCTTGTAAAAAGCAAATACCTCATAAAGATTTTCATTCGCGCTGCATTCCTTGCTTAGGCCCAGACCACGACATACCTTGCTGTCGGTTTTGTGCCTTATTCAAACATCAAACTTTTCGTCGTCTGTTCATTTTTGCATCTAAATATTTTGGTACTCAGTTCAATTATCCAGAAATGGCTTTGGTAAGCCACCCAACTACCGACTTTCTGAAAAAACGCAAAGATAAAGACAGAACGCATAGGTCCAAAGCTGCCGATGACGCTTCTCCTAAGCTAGTCGCCAGTTCACCAGTACTCAATGAGGTGCTTTCGCAGCCCCTGATACCAGCTACTTCAGATTAACAGGCCTCTACTGAGACACATTCGGAGTCCAGTATGCCACAAGATGCATCTTCGACTGTGGAACCTGCGGATGTCTCTACCTTGGATGGTTCCGGAGCCACTGTGCAGGCATCGGCTTCTGAGGGTGTATTCAGGCCTACTGACTTGCATATTAAACTGACGCCATCTTCTTCTTCAAAGCCTAAAACTCAATCCATGCCTAGAAAGCCAATGCCCAGACCGCATGGTCAAGCCCCTATGCCTAAAAAACAAATTATAAGAATGCTGAAGACCTTATTACTCTAATCAAGGGAAGCCACCCTAAACAACACACCTGATGCACTTGTAATAGGTGACTCTATCGTCAGGTACACTGACTTCCCGCTCACCAGGCTGAACAAGGAGAGGGTCATGGTGAGCAGCCTGTCGGGCACTAGGATCCACCACATAACACAAGCATTCAGGTCACTCCAAGGCAAGTACAAATATGACTCAGTCATTGTCCATGCTGGTGTGAATGACCTGAGACGTACCTCCCTGGACTACATGAAAAGAGACATAAAGGAGCTCTCTGAGCATGTAGCCCAGGCTGGTATGACCCTGACCTTGAGTAGCATCTTACCCTCACCAAGAATGATGCCACAATATGAAGACAAGATGATCAATTTCAACAATTGGCTTAAGTACTGGTGTCATTCAAAGGGGATCCAATGCCTATCAGCTTGGGATGATATGCTCGACAAGCCACGATGCTTCGCTAGGGACGGCTTGCACCTGTCACCCCTGGGCTTTCGGATATTGGCAAAGGCTCTTGCTACCCCCATAGTGCCTTTTTTAGGCAAGGCTCAAAAGACAAACCCACCTCCATAGGTATCACAAGGGATAAGAAAGTAAGAGTAATGCTACTCAACGCCAGAAGTCTAAACCTCAAGATGCATGCACTCAAAACTCTCCTTAGCATGGAGAACATCGATATCTGTGCAGTAACAGAAACCTGGTTCAGGGCTCCCAAGAGCACCCCAGCACTACCAGGTTATACCTCATACCATGCTTTTCGGCCCCAAAACTTGGACCGAACCATAAAAGGAGGGGGAGTATCGATATTCATCAAAGATACCCACACCTCCAGGTTGGTGGCAAAGCACGAAGCATCAGAGACTATCCATGTGCAACTAACAGTGGGTAAAACTGCCTTCCAGTTTATAGCCTGCTACAGACCACCCTCCCAAACCCAGGAACCCCACTCAGCCTTCCTGAGAACACTGGAAAATATGAAGGTCTCTCCAAACACCATTATATTGGGCGACTTCAACTACCCAAACATAGACTGGGAGCATTACTCTAGCTCCAACACCCTAGCCCAAAGGTTCCTAGAATTTATAAACTCAAATGCTATGGAACAACTTGTTACCACTCCCACAAGAGGGGAAAACATACTGGACCTGATCATCACCAACATGGGGACTCTATGCTCCAGACCAGAAGTGTATCCCTCACTGGTAAGAACAAACCATAAACTAATCTCACTGGATATTCACATCCCGACCCCACCCGCTGCCCAGAAAACCACAGTGAAAAACTTCTCTAAAGCAAATTTCACACTCCTCAAAACTGAGGTGGAATCCTTCAAAGCCCCCGGGCCTGTGGAAAATACAGCCCAGACCGCAGAATCCTTTATAAACGCATTCTATGAACACCTTCAGGAATGCTTGGATCATGCAATCCCAAATAAAACCAAGACCCAATCCTCCAAAGGCAGACGTCCTGTCTGGTGGACCCCAGCCATAAACAAACTATACAATAGAAGGAGGAAGATACTAAATGATAGAGCAAAATCCCAAAAAGGGAAGGCATCACTGATCAGTATTAGCAAAAAACTACGGGCACACATAAAATTGTCTAAGGCCAGCTTCGAGAGAAAAATTGCACAGGACACTAAGGAATAATCACAAGGCTTTCTTTAGGTATGTTAGGAACCTGGGTGGTAATTCCCAGATATGCTCAGAATTAGTCCAAAATTACAAAAAATACACCGAACCCACAGACATTGCCAACATCCTAGCTGACCGGTTCAGCGCAAACTCCCCCCCCACCAAAGGGCAAAATCTATCCCCGCCGAGGGCTGCCCCTGACATCTCAGATGCTCAGGTAAGAGCCGCCTCCAAAGCAAAAACACAGCATCAATGGGACCAGATGGTGTCCCGGCTCGTCCTACATGAACTCCAAGAAGAGCTAAACCCAAACATAAAACTACTGTTCAATCTCAGCCTTACTACAGGATATGTGCCCAAAGAGTGGCGTACAGCAACAGTGGTCCCTCTCCATAAAGGTGGTGCCTCAACGGATCCTGGAAACTATCACCCCATAAGCCTGACTAGCTTGGTCTGCAAAGCTATGGAAAGGATCATCATGGGCCTCATAAATAAAGATATTGGGGACCTACAAACACTGGATCCTACCCAGTTCGGCTTTGTTAAGGGCAGATCCTGCCTCTTAAACCTGGTTGATTTCTTTGAAACAGTCAGCAAGGCCATTGACAAGGGGAAGGTGGTCCACACAGCCTACCTGGACCTCGCAAAAGCCTTTGATACAATACCCCACTCGGGCATTATAGATAAGCTCACCAGCTTAAATATAAACCCCTATCTCACTAGATGGATTGCAGACTGGTTCAAGGACAGAACCCACATGGTTAGAATTGCTGGAGCCATGTCAGACTCCAAACCAGTTACAAGTGGTGTCCCACAAGGCTCAGTCCTGGGACCTCCCTTGTTCGGTATATATTTCTCAGAGGTTCAGGCCAACACGGAAGGACTGTGGCTGACCAAGTTCGCAGATGACTGCAAACTGGGCGCCATAATCGACTCTCCAGCCGACACAAGCATCCTCCAAAAGGGCCTCATAGAAACAGACAACTGGTGCCAGAGCCATGGCCTCAAGCTAAATGCCAAAAAGTGTATAGTCATCCCCTTTGGCAAAAACAAAGTGCCCACAAATTACCACATAGGTGGTAATCCATTAAGTACAGAAGAAGTAATTAGGGACCTGGGGACCCAAGTTGATAGCAATCTCTCATTTGACAACCACGTGGCCAAAGTGGTTAGAAAACATTTTATATAGCCCACCTAATCATGAAGGGATTCACATCTAGATCAGGGGAGGTCATCGTGCCTCTTTACTCATCCGTCATCAGGCCCATAATTGAGTACAATGCCCCTTTTGGGATGTACCTTACCAGACACCTGCAGCAACTGGAAAGACCCCAAAAGTACCTCACCAAGAGGATCAAAGGGCTCAAACAGATGCCATATGCTGCCCGGTTAAAGAAACTCCAGCTCTACTCAGTGGCATACTGCCTGTTCAGCGGCGATCTGTGCCTGACGTATAAAGCCATGTCCAACCCGGAATTAATGGACATGCTGCACCTCAGAAAATCCAAATCCCATCGAGCTACGCTCGAGAGACTTGAACCTCAGCACTGAAATAAATAGGACATGCAGGAGGGACAGATTCATAACCCAGAGGCTCCCTTCACTCTGGAATAAAATCCCAGTCCAGGTTAGGCAGAGTCTCTCATTGACTCTCTTCAAGAGGAATCTTGATGAGTGGATGGGAGATCGTAGGTTTACCCCGGGTATCAATTCTGTGTCACTGTTAGACAGAGGCACAGTATACTAACCTCGAAAAAGGGCATAGCAAAATAAATTTAAAATGGGTGGCGAAAGCCAAACACATTCTGGCTAGGCTTGTAAATGCCCTAGGGCAGATAGCCTAGTATGAACCTATGAACCCTCTAAGACACCTAGAACTGATTTTCCTTCTGATCAGGGTTCTGAAATTTCTGTTTTCTCTGATGACCAGGAGTTGCCCTTATCTACCTATGAGGATTCGGATGCAGAGGACTCTATTTCCTCTTCTTCCCCTTCAGAGGATTTCTCTTTTGCTGAAACTTTGCATACTCTTAGGGAGCATTTCCGCTGGGAAAGCCAGGATTACTCTGACTCCAAAAAGAGACTTAGGGAATTCTTACTCCTACCTCAACACAGGCCTTTAGCTATTCCCTCCTGTACTGGACATTGTAGATGATGCCTTTTCGGAATCTAGCCTGGCCCCTGCCACTTCATATCCAGCTCCCAGAAAACCTGACTGGTATTAGAGTCTCTGACTCTCACAAGTTCCTCTTTAAGAATCCTATTGCGGATCCTGAGACCATTTCACAGGGGCCCAAAGCAGACCTCCCAACCGTCCCGAATTACTCGTTTTTTACCAAGTTTTGGGGTCCAAATGAAGGGGTGCCACGATTCCCGAGTGTCACCCCTTCATTTCCGATTTCTTTGCCTTTGTTTTTTTATTTTTTTAAATTTTCGCGCTGTCGGAGCTGATGTCATCACGTGCGCGATGGTGTCATCTCTGTCAGCAGTACCAGACAGTCGGAATTGAGCTCCTTGACTCACGTCATAATTTCCGTCTGGCTGCAAGCAGTTGCTGCGTTTGAAAAGCTTGCTGCCGGTTCAGACAGAAACGCTTAGCTGCCTGCCATTTGTTTTTAATCTGGGACTTGTATTGCCCGAGAAAGAAAGCTGCCATTCGTGCTGGGACTGTATGAGAAAGATATGCTGCTGTATGGTTTAAGCTGCTGCCTGCCCAAGAAAGCTCTGCCATTCAGGACTGTTATTAGGTAAGGAGGAACAGGAATAAGCTGCCATTCATTTTCTGCTGTTCATTTTTAATGCGAGGACTGCTGCCATTCATTTTAATCTGCTGTATTAGGAGCTGCCATTCGTTTGAACAAAGTGTGTGTGTGCGTGTGCGTGTGTGTGTGTGCGCGTGCGTGTGTGTGTGTGCGCGCGTGCGTGTGTGTGCGTGTCTGTGAGAAAATGCTAGAAAGAAGAAATACTACATAGAAAGAAAACAAGTGGAACGTTTTCTTGTTTTGGTTGCAGGCATTGATGTAGAGTGATGGTGAATAGTCCTTAAGGGGTTAAAAAATATTAAAAAAAAATGCTATAGCTGGTTTTAATAGCAGCCACACCTTTGGTATCAGTCAATTGACTTATGCTCATTGCTTAGCATGCAACTGTTTTTGTATAGGGAAAGCAGGAAACTCGAGGAGTAGGAAAGCACATCAGTCTTAAGAACAAAGGTGAAATTAATTCTTTATACAAGCATAGTATACACAATGTGGATGTTTTAAAAAGATTTACTTCTTTTGTACGCAAATAGGTAATTAATGATTTTAGAGGTGTTGAATAGTATTCAAGATACCTCAGCATAGCATTTCAAAGACAATTTCTTCCCTTCTTTTTTGGAATGAAGTAATGGGAATTTATACTTTACAGTGTGTTTTGTGTGTGTGAAAATGCCCCCACAGCTGGTGGCTAGAGGTATTTAGGCTCAAATACTGTACCTTTGGTACAGGGTAAAAAGAGCCTAAAGTCCATAGCCACCACCATTTCTCAGCTTTACCCAGATTTTGTGCTAAGAGTTGAGAGCTATGGTGACAACAGAATTTGTATTCCCCCATTATTGGCTTTGTTGTTTGTCCAGGTTTTATGGTGAATGAGAACTTAGTCAGTTGTATTTACTATTCCCCCATTATTGACTTTGTTGTCTGTCCAGGTTTTTTGTGCTAAGAGGTTGAGACTTGAGAGCTAAGGTGAGAAGTGAGAACTGAATTCACTAAATGATAGCCATTAAGTTTCAGTCTTCCGATTGTTTAAACTGCTGATTTAGCATAGTGGTATGTTGCACTAACTGTAGTGTGTGTGTATAGTGTTCTGGGTTCAAGACTTGCCAGTAACATGCATGGGGGTAACACCATTTTATTCTAGAAACTTTCCAGAATTATGCAAGCAATGTTTAAAATGTGTCCCTGGTTTTTGACCTTTTGCCCCCCCCCCCCCCAAAAAAAAAAAACCTGAAACTGAAAGTGAGAGAAGCTGTGCAAGATGTCTATGGCTTAGACTACTGACATTCTGTTTATAGTTTGGATGTGGAAGTAGACTTTTATGATGGAAATGTTCTGAATTGGGCAGTTTTGTAATTATTGGTTCATGCGTTTTCTTTCTTTGCCTACTGTACAGCCTACTGAAAAAATGTTCATTCAAACAATAAATTTAAAATGTGCTCTGTCTAACAAGTGTGCTGTATTATACAAGGAATATAACTTAGTCAGGAAGGTGTATCAAAGAAAACACATGTATGTTTCTTGTTGTGTGTGCAAGGGGCCAATAATTTGAAAACAGCCCAAAGGTAATCTTTATCCACTACTGGCCAGATGTATTTTCTTTGGATGCGGTGCAGGTTTCGATGCTGTTTCAATAAATGTGAGTTTCAAGGCCAGAAAAGTGTTAATGCCAATTCTATTTTCATTGAGACAGTATTGCTTTATTTATCAGATGTCTGTTAGTGTTTGTGCATTGATGATGTGCCTCAAAATGTAAAAATAAAATCCAAATCTTCATTGTAGAAGTAAAGCAGCATGCACACATTAGTGTTTATGGTAAATGGGATGAAATAGCCAGGTAATGGGACATTGGAATGGCTGCAGGGGGACTCTGGTGCCATATTTTGGTTGTCTGTTCTTCAGTTTGTGTTTGAAAGTTGGTATCCCACAATTCCATTGGAGTGGATGGGGTTGCATAATTATGTATGCAAATTAGATGTTAATCAGCATACAGATTTGTACCTATTTTTCATGGCCCTTATCCAGATTTTTGATGTTTCCAGGTTGAGAGGTATGGCCCAAAGGCATTAAAGCTACTACTGCCAAAAACCCTACCCCCTCTGTTAGAGATTCCAGGGCCCTGGACAGATGGGGTAAGAAGGTATACACTTCTGCAACTTTGGCTGTTAGGGCCTTAAACTGCAAGTTTCGTATGTTAAAGTATCAGCAACATATTATTGGATTGCTTAAACAGAAAATGATGTTGATTCCTGACTGTGCTGAAAGTAAAGAATTACAGGATTTAATGCATTCTGCTGAACAAGTTGGAAAACATACTTTGCAATGTGGTTTTGATTCATTAGAGGCATCTTGCAGGGCTGCTGTCACTGGGTCTGTACTTAGAAGGCAGGCTTGGCTTAAGGAGCAATCTTTGCCAGATCATGTTAAAGCTAAATTTCTGGATGCTACCTTAAACCAAGACCGCCTGTTTAACAACAAAGCAGAAGTAGTACTTTAAAAAGATGGAGGAAAAAGCTAAATCTCTGCAAACTGTTAAAGATTTCCTGCAGGTACAACCTCCCAGATTTAGTAGGCACTGGCCTTATAAGAATTGGTCCTTTCCTGCCTCTTCCAGGCCTTCTCAGTCCAAACCCAGAACCAGCAGAACACCCAGGCTTCAGTTTCAAGGTACTCAGAGGCCTAAACAGTGGGGGGCTCCCACTTCCAAAGCTGGAAGTAGTAAGACCCCCCCCATGGTAAACTGTCACAATGACTTAACTTTAAACCTTCCAAGCCCTGCTCAACTGACTTCCTTTAGGGGGAAGATCGCCCTGCATGCAAAAAACTGGGAACTCATTACAAAAGACAAGTGGATTTTAAATATAGTTTCCCAAGGATACAGATTCCACTTCCACTCCTTACCAACCCCAAACAGTTGGCCAGACTTGCCCCCAAATCAGTGGGCAGAGGTCAAAAGCAAGTTCTCTCTCTTCTAAGCATCAGGGCTATTCAGCCTGTCCCAGAAGAATGGGGACAAAGTTTCTACTCAAGACTTCCTGTCCATCCTAAACACTTTTTTGGTAATCCCAAAATTCAAAATGCTAACTCTTCATCACCTGCTTCCCTATGCTAAGCAAAAATGCCTGGTTGGCAACACTGGATTTAAAGGAAGCCTACATGCACATCCCAATAAGGGAATCTTGCGGAAGATACCTACGCTTCAGGGCTGGCTACATGTGCTATCAGTTCTCTGCACTGCCCTTTGGCTTATCTACTGCGCCCAGGGTATTCACAAAGTGCCTAGCTCCAGTTATTGCATTTTGCAGGCAAAGAAATATACCCATACCTGGACGATTGTCTAATTCAGGCAGAAAGACAGGACATGCTACTAAATCATCTGACATTTGTAAAGAAATTACTAACTTCTCTGGGGTACACCATAAACGAAAAGAAATCACATCTAGTACCCTGCCAACAAATTGTATTCCTGGGAGCAAGCTTGAATACAACTTCCCAGATGGCATACCTCACTCCAGAGAAACAAGTTCTTTTGACAGCCTACTTCAAACTACTGGCCACAAGGACCCGGCTATCTGCAAGGAAAATACTGCAAGCCCTGGGGTTCATGCCCTCTTGCATTCTACTAATTCCATATGCAAGACTGCATATGAGGAGACTACAATGGTATCTAAAAAGCCTATGGTGCCAACATTCTCAGGACCTAGAATCAATGATTCCTATCATACCTTGTCTAAAGACAGAGTTCCTTTGGTGGGCAGAGGCCTGCCACCAAAAGAAGGGACTACCGTTCACTCTACCCCCTGCCGCCCAAACCCTAACTACAGACACATCAGACTGTGCATGGGGGGCTCACTTGGCAGGGCAGTGCATTCAGGGCAAATGGAAACCGAGTCAAATGCACCTGCATATCAGTCAAAAAGAAATGTTAGCTGTACAGAATGCTCTGACAGCCTTCAAAGACCACATTCTTCCAGGACAATTATTGGTAAAGATGGACAACACAACTGTTATGTGGTACATAAACAAGCAGGGGGGGAACCCATTAATACCACCTCTGCAAACTAGCCATGGCTCTGTGGAGCACAGCCTTGAGCTACTAAGTGCACCTATAAGCTCAATTCCTGCCAGGCAAACTAAATACACTGGCAGACGTAAGCAGAAATCTCATGGACCAACATGAGTGGAAACTGGAACCAAAGATATTCAACATTTTGAGAATCAAATGGGGGAGCCCAGAGATAGACCTGTTTGCCTCACCTCAGAACTATGAATTTGACAAATTCTGCACCAGGACTCCCCATAGACAAGCTTGGAATGTGGATGCCCTGTCCTTCAACTGGAAAAACCTATCAGTTTATGCCTTTCCCCTCTGCCTTTTCTCTCCAAGGTGCTACTAAAGATGAAACAGGCAAACCAAGGACAATACTTATTGCATCAGACTGGCCACACCAACACTGGTACCCCACCTTGTGCAATGTGTCACTTCTGGAACCATGGCACCTGCCTCAGACCCCTGATCTGCCAGATTCTGCACCAACAGCTTCAAACCCTGAACCTTGCAGCCTGGCTAATTACATGACCTATCCTTTCCCATCCCTCAGTAAGCAAGTGATGGATGTCATTCTGGAGGCAAGGAGGCCTAGTACTAGAAAATCCTATGCTGAAAATGGAAGAGATTCTGTTCCTGGAGCCAAACATAGGGGATGGACACAACTGTGCCCAATTTACCACTCATTCTTCAATACTTAACTGAGATGCTTCATAAGGGCCTGTCCTTTTCTTCCATCAAAATTCATGCCTCCGCCATCTCAGTTCATTATAACACAGAGCCACCCCTCTTCTCTCATCCACTGCTGAAGCAATTCCTCAGAGGGGCCAAAAACCTAAGACCACCCAGGAGAGCCCCTACTCCAGCCTGGGACCTTAACTTTGTATTGGAAAAGCTCACACTACCTCCTTTTGAGCCAGCTGCAAATGCAGAGTTGAAATTCCTTTCTTGGAAAACAGCCTTCCTCCTAGCCATCACTTCAGCAAGAAGGGTGTCTGAATTACAGGCCTTCATGACAGTAGAGCCTTTCATCATCTTTCATGTGGACAGGGTGTCCCTCAGGACCACTTCCTTCTTTATGACCAAGGTGGTATCCAGTGTGGTCCTTAATCAGTCCATCCATTTACCAACCTTCTTTTCTAATCCCCAAAACAAAGGGAACAAATACTGCACTCCTTGGACGTGCACAGACAACTTAGATTTTACTTGGACAGGACTAAGCCTCTCAGGAAATCTGAACAGCTGCTGGTTGCATTTGCTGCATTTGCTGCAGGGGCAGAGGGGAAGGCCATTTCAAAGTAAACCATTTCTAAGTGGATAGGCCATTGCATTCATTTCTGCTATAAGCATCATGGAAAACCTACCCCACAGGGGGTAAGACCACATTCAACCAGTTCTGCATCTACCTCTACAGCCTTTCTCAGAGGTGTCCCTACCAGGGACATCCTAGAAGCTGCTACCTGGAGTTCTGTACATACCTTCACCAAGCATTACCACATGCCAATTTTTTCTAAATCCAGAGCTGGTTTTGCCACTGCAGTCTTGCAGGGCCTTGTAGCTGGTCCTAATGTTATCTAACTGCCTCCTTCCTTAGCTTTGGGAATCTACCCAAATGTAATGACTGCAACAGTGAAACATGAAGAACATAGTACAGTTGTGTACATGTACCATAAATGTAGATGTTTGAGTGTATTCACTGTTGCAGTCCTGGTTACCCTCCCTCCAGCCCCCTGACTTCTATTGACTGTACCTCTATTCTTGCTTGCTATGCTTAAAGCTTTCTGGTGTATTTGCTTTTTGTTGGAGGTGTAACCTTGTATATAATTGCTTCCCATTATGGGGGCACCTGACATCTGGGGCAAGAAAAACTGATGTAATGGCGTCGGCTGCATGCTTTATACCTCTGACTACCTGATGTCATGGAAGATGAGACAGCAACCGACGCAGGACCCAAGACTTTGATAATCAGGCCGACTGAGGGCTACTGCAAGCAGATAACCCAAATGTAATGACTGCAACAGTAAATACACTCGAACAGCTACATTTATTGTAAGTGTACACAACTGTACTTTTGTTATAGAGTGGGTCTTTATGTTCCTTACCATTGTCCCCTGTTTTTCTCTTGTATAGTATACAAAAAAGTTTACTTGTATGATTAGTTCGACCTGAGTTCTCTCTACTGCCTTGCTTTAATTTTCTGCCAGTTTACCTCTTCTTGCTCTCTGCTATGGATACATCTTTCTTACCATTGTTGGTATACCTTCTCTTGGATGGAGTGGGTGTAGAAGAGTGTCAGGAGTGATGGGTGGAGAAGAGTGTCAGGAGTGATTTGTGACAGACGAGTACCAGTAAGAGTGAAAGGGAAGGTCTACAAGAGGGTAGTGAGACCAGCTATATTATATGGGTTGGAGACAGTGGCATTGACAAAAAGGCAGGAGTTAGAGCTGGATGTGGCAGAGTTAAAGATGTTAAGATTTGCACTGGGTGTGACAAGGGTGGACAGGATTACGAATAAGTATATTAGAGGGTCAGTCCAGGTTGGAAGGTTTGGAGACAAAGCCAGAGAGGCAAGATTACGTTGGTTTGGACATGTGCTGAGGATGGATGCTGAGTATATTTTGGAAAAAGATGCTAAGGATAAAGCTACCAGGTAACAGGAAAAGAGGAAGGCCTACAATAAGGTTTATGGATGTGGTGAGAGAGGACATGCAGGTGGTTGGTGTGACAGAGCAAGATGCAGAGGACAGGAAGAAATGGAAACAGATGATGTGCTGTGGTGACCCCAAACGGGAACAGCCGAAAGAAGATTATGTTGGTATGCCTTCTGTTCTTGTACCATTGCTGGTATTTTACCCTCTTTTCCCCTCCTTTGCTGCTTTTCTGTTGATACAAGATGGCTGATAAAGTCAACTGGATTTAAGAAATGTTCCTCATATGGGCATAAGATCCCCAACTCAGATACCCACCAGGAATGTGTTTGTTGCCTTGGATCAGCTCATCCTAATGTGGAGTGAGAGATCTGTGTGGGTTGCAGTCATTGTGCACTTGCTGAGCACTGTAACAAATTGGTTCTAAAAGGATTTCTCCTTTCTTCTACTACTGCTACTTCTGTTGAAGCTCCACCTTCTAAAAATTCATCAGAGAAGACCAAAGGGGCTTCATCTGTGAAAAGTAAAGATTCTCGGAAGTGATCTAATAATTCTCCTTTCTTTGCTTTGGGTTTAGTTCCTAACAAAAGTTTCAAACCATTGGCTCCTTCTGGCTCCTTGGATCAGACAAGAGCTAAATCAAAGTCACCAGTCCACCACTCACCAAGGTAAACCCTGGAGCTTATACCCTCAAGGATCCATTCTCCTTTCTTAAAGGAGACTCTTCTTAGGGATTCAAGGCCACCCTCATCCTTCTCATTCCTCACGTCGACTAGAAGCCTAATGGAGGCAGATGTGGACTCATGATCCAGATTCAGCTGTGACTCTTATGTTCTCAATCTCCCATCAGACTTGTGAGCCTACCACCAGACCAGACCCAACTGTTGACTCCTACTCTGATATAGCCCATGGCTTTGGAGCCATTGAAACTGAAAATTCTGGGTTTGCCTCACAATCTGAAGGCTTAGACTTTGTTGACTCTGACTACATCTCTGATCCAGTCAGTGCGGACACTGTTGAAGCTGGAGGGATGTCAGAGCCATAGCATCTGTGCCAGATCTGGGTGGGGAGGGGGGCTTGACTCTGTTCTTGGAGCCATTCCTTCCTGTCGGGCCTTGGTGCTGGACAGCTGTGCTCCAACCTCTGTGTCAAGGCAGGATCATGGGCATATGCTGAGCTGTTCTGGGCAGGTGGCTTTGGTTCCTGCCACGGTGGCCTTTGTTTCTCCCATGACTTTGGCCTTGAGGTGGAGGAGGGAGCAGTTTCCACCTCTCTGGACAAGGCATCCTTGACCCTCTTCGGGTCCATGCTCTCCCCAACTGTCTGCCTTGGCTGCTGAGTCTCTTCATCCTGTCCTATTGAGGAAGCTGGCCCATTGAAGCCTGGAAACAGGCCTCATCCAGGACAAGGCTCATACCTCCATGTCCTCCCCAGAACATCCCTCCACTGAGCCCACTTGGAAGCATACATGCAAAATGAGGCAGTTATATTTCCCATGGGAATCCTTGATAGAAGACACTGACTTCAGTGAAGGGGGGATCCCAGATCACCCCTTGAGGGCCATGTCTGTGGAGGGCAAGAAGAACGTTTCTTCACAGCTGACAACCCTTCAGTCCCTATAGAATGTCTATATAATGCTGGTTTATGTCTCAGAGAGAGCAAAGACGGCCACAGGTTTAGGAGTTGCCTTGAGACGGCATGGCTGGATACTGCTACGTGATTTTGCAGAGCCCTTGAAGTAGTCATTCATCAGTGCTCCCTTCGATGGATCCATCTAATTCATCCCTGAGGTGAGAAGCCCCTGTGTAGAGTGAACAGGATGGGAAGACATTATCTACCATATGAATATGCTTTTCGATTCCTGAAAGGATTTTTTTAATGAACCCATGGAGTGGGGGTAGGAAGATGTTCCACAAGTCACAAGAGTCTTCCCAGGATTACTTTGTAGATAGGCCCGCCCATGGCAGAAGGTGGAACCCTAATGGTAAATTCCACCCACACAGCAGAGGAGGCCTGCAACATCAGGGCTTCGGTGCTCCCGGAAGGTTAGGGGGTACTTATCTACGTGACTGGATTGCCATCACCAGGATACTTGTATTCCAAGTCTGATATCAAGAGGGTTACTGCATACCCTTTTCCCTTTAGTCTCCCAATCAGCCCAGGAAAATTCCTGACATTCCACCCAGTCAGAGGAAAGCAGCAGTTACAAAAGTAAAAAAAAAAAACTGCTGCAGAAAGAGTCATCCAAATGATGTCCACAGATCAGCAAAGATTTGGAACTTACTCGAGGTTCTTTTTGGTGCTAAAGAAAAAGTGGGACCTTAGATTGATCTTGGATCTCAGCAGTTTGAATCAATTTATCAAACACTTGAAGTTCCGAATGGTCACTGTTCAGTCCAGTCTGCTGGTGTTGCTCAAGGACGATTGGATGTGGTCAGTAGATTTCCAATATGTGTATTACATCAAAAATAGGGTATCCAAGAGGTACCTATGCTTCCGGATAGGAGTTATTAACTACCATTTCAGGAAGCTGCCCTTTGGTTTCACCATAGGCCCCAGGGTGTTCACTAAGTGCATGGCAGTGGTTGCAGTTCACTTGAGACTGCTTGGATTCCTGGTGTTTCCATATCTCAATGACTACCTCCTTTCTATTTCCACCAAACCTCTATTGATTTAAGACAGGGATTACCTGCTGCAACTATGTCTTCTTCAGCTGGACGTCACAATGAGCTATGCCATATCTCAGCTCTCCCTGACTCAAGTCCTACAGTTCATTGGTGCTTGTCTGGATACAGAGGCACAGATCGCAAGCCTACCACAGACAAGGTTGAATACTGTGCAGAGCCAAGCTCTTCCTCATTCTCTCTCTCTCCTCTTCTCCAGCAATGTTGGTATTGCAGATTCTTGGAATTGTGGCAGCTTCCATAACTCTAGTATCTTTAGCGAGGTATCCCTTGAGGGTACTGCAGTGGACACTTACAGTGCAATGGTCAATAAGACAACATCCCCTCTCCACACCAGTATGGTTTACAAGGATTTGCAGAGAACACACAGCCTAGTGGAGCACTGCAAAATAAGTGTCTCAGGGCTTCCCTGTTATCCTGTGAGCACCCCAGCTACAGTTATTATGGATGACTCCCAGCTAGAGTGGGTGGGGGACATTACTTGTGAAGGATGGTCCAAATCACTGTGTCTCCTTTGGAGGTCAGTATTCACATCAGTGTCCTGGAAATGAGGGCAGTCCTGTTAGCATTGCAGGTGTTTCCCTCCAGGGATGGTTGCTATTTAGACAGACTATGTAAGCAGTCTGGTACGTCAACAAACAGAACCAGATCCTACCCTTTGTGTCAAGAGGCATTGAGAGTATGGCAGCGGACGACCACTTATGCCATTTCTTTTGGCAATGCATATCTCAGGTTAATCCAGTGTCCTCGCACACAAATTGAGTAGGTCCATCTCACTCCCTTACAAGTGGTCTCTCAACCCTGTGGTGGCAGAAACAAGTTTTAGTTAGTGGGCCAACCGTGCTGAGACCTCTCTGCTTTCCCTCTCAAAATCCAAGTGCACAAGTACTTTGCCCTAATTACCCCCAAAGGAGTAGTCACCAAAAGACTTCCTGATTCACAATTGGCCTCACGGGCTCCTTTATACCTTTCCTCCCACTCCTTTCATTCTCAAGTTTCTTCAGAAATTGTCTCCGTGAAAGAACAAAGTAATCCTCATTGCCCTGTTCTGGCCTCAACAATTATGATTCCCTTTCCTGTGGCCTAATCTAGTACCTTTCCTTGGCTGTTGGATCCATCTCTGATCTCCTGTCTCATCCATCATAGAAAACTCATCCACATGTCTGGTTGCTGCACTTCCAATGATGGCTACACCGCCTAAGATTTTCTTCCCCGGTTTGACACATCCTCTCAGAAGGATTCTGTTAAGATTTATAAGAGCATGTGGAAAAAGATATTTCTTTTGGGCTGTCCATAGAAAACTAGACCCTTTTTCAGCACCTATTCCTGATATCCTTGATTTATTGTGCTTCCATTTTCAGTAGCAGAACTAGTTATTCTGTGATAAAGATCCAACATGCAACTATATCTAATTTTCGTATAGGAGAAGACCACTTGTGCTTGGCATCATCGAGACTATGAAAAGCCTTTCTCAAAGGTACCTTCTTACTGTGAATGCCTATTAAAGATCATAATCCTGCATGGAATTTGAAAATACTACTTTGAACTATCTGCCAAGATGGACTTAGTTTTTGTCTTGGAAAAACATGTTTCTGGTTGCGATCACATCCTTCAGATGGGCATCAGAACTCCAGGCTCTTTCTTCCCAGCCACCATATTTGATCTTTCACATGGACAGGGTGTCCCTCCATACAAATCCTTCATTTTTTATCTAAGGTGGCCTCAGAAATGGCTATAATTCTGTCCATCAAACTTACTGTTGTATTTCCAAATTTTTCCAACAGAAGAGAATACATGCTACATTGATGGATGTTCAGAGACGGCTTATCTCCACAGAAATAAATATTTCAGAAAATCAGACCAGCTGTTTGTTTCCTTTTCCAATGCCAATTTGGGCAGTCAGTCTTGTAGGTGACTGGCCAATTGCTTCACTGATTGCATTTAATTTGTTTATATATGAAGAAAGTATTGACGCTATCTAAGCCTTCTAAGGCTCATTCCACCAAATTGGTGCCACATCCTCTACTTTCTGATGCAGAGCTTCCATAGATGAAATTTGTGCAGCTGCAACTTAGTCTAATACTCATACTTTTATTGCTCATTAAAAATTGGACATTTTTGTTTAGAGATGGGGCAGCATTTAGTTCCATCTTACTCCAGAATGTCTTTCCTTGAGGACCACCATGGGGTTTCTTTAGCTAGGGACTCTGCCTCATCGATTGAGGAATGAACAAAAAAGATAGCATGTAGAATAAAAGTTACGTACTCAGCATAACAGTACATCTGTGTTGCCTGTTACCTCCCACCTTCCATCCCACTTCCTAATTGGAAGATTTGCATTTGGACTCCTAGTATGCCTGAGGATTATTGCCCTGGCTTCCTTCTGATGAGTTCCGGCCTATGTTTTCCTTTCCTTCTATTCTAAATGGCATCTGATGTGTAATTACAGTGTCTTGTGAGTGACTGTTTTGTTTTGGGTGAGATATTAGGCTAAATTGTGGGCAACTTTGCTCTGAGAATCCAGGTTAGAGAGCAGATTATGTATAAGGGAAAGAGCTCGAGCTACGAAGCTAAAGACTATGCAGGTGGCCGAAGTCAGATCCACGGTTGGAGCAGAGACACATTGGCTGAGAAAGGATGAAAACAAACAACAAGGATGCATCCGTTGTAGTGAGTACATAACTTCTGTTTTTCATCTTAGAAAAATCCATTTGCTATGTCTACCTCTTCACCAGCTGCCAATTTCCCCAGTAGACAAAGAAAGCAATGTGTTGGACAGATTTGGTAAGCAAATTTTCTCCTTTTTCACTTCCGCTTCTAGATTTCTTAACTACTAGGTGCATATGTGGAAGTTTATTCTGGTTTGTACAGTTTGAATGGAATATTCCACCTTACTTCCTTTGGAGAATGCTTCCTTTCTGAATCCTATTTTTTCTAATCTTTTGCAAGCATCTAAACATGTTTTGAAGAGTGTGTATGGTTGTGCAGAATTTGTATCTAGGGACACTGCTGTTGCTACAGTTTTGAGGAGGTGTGCCTAAGTATGTAACCAAAAGTTTGCTGATGAAGTAGTCTGCAGTTTTGAATTCTGCGGTAGATACCCTTATGTTTTGCTCTTCTGCTACTCAAGTCCTCGAAAAATTGAACAATTTGGTGAAAGAGTTAAGTTAATTTAGGGAGTGCCTAAGATTTTTCAAGCTCCCCTTTATAAATCTCTCAAATCCATTTTTTTATCTTTTAAAAAGCAAAACAAGAAATCTCTACCAGCTGGAAGGTAAAAAGGGTGCAAAGAAGAGAAGGCAGGAGGAAAACAACAAGAAACGAAGATCTTTTCAAAAAAAAAAAGGGGGGGGAGGTATCTAATTTTTCAGAATGACTATGCCAGCCATTCTATCCCCATACCCTCTTTTCCTGCCCCATCTCTCAAAATCTGCCCCAGAAACTGGCTCTTTATGTTCCCCTTTTGCAACAGATTGTTTCAGACTCTCAGGTGCTAAAAGTGGTTCAGGTGGGTGGGTTCCTATTACCTTATTGAATTGCTGAAACTTCGAAACTGTAAACATCGAAGGCAGTTTATCGAAGTTTCAGCAATTCGAACTTAAAAAAAAAAGTCAACAGTTAAATAACTGTTTTAAGCAGGGGGCCGCACTATAGTGTGATCTCGGAGTTGGTATGTTTAAAGAGCGGGGGGTGTGGGGGTGCAGGCCGCACTGTAGTGTGATTTCGGAGTTGGTATGTTTAAAGAGTGGGGGGTGCAGGGTGGCTTGCCCCTCTGCTTGCAACAGTTTATTTATTTTTGACGTTTTCAAAATTATGGAACATCGAACATACAAGTTCGATCTTGTACTGTTCGATGTTTCATGATTTCGATAACGTAATAGGAACCCTAGGTGGGTTACAGTTAGCAGTGGATACAAATGCCTCCTTTCAGGGAAGTTCTTCTCCATCCTCCAAACCAAGCAAGTTTTTTTCCTTTCAGGTTCTTCATCATTTACTCGCCCTAGGAGTCAGAACCAGTGCCTTTAAATCAAAGGGATGAAGGCTTCTACTCCAGAATGTTTCTGATACCAAAGAAAGAGATTTATTGGGGACCACTTCTAGACCTTTTCTTTTTTATTCTGTAAGTGAAAGTGCCAAAGTTCAGTTTACTGACATCACTCTTACCCCTCATTTGAGTGTCAAGGTAACATTAGATTTAAAAGATGCTTATCACCTCATTCTTATAGCCACAAACTTCAAGGAATGTTTCAGACTCTGTGTGTATGGTTTGCATTTTCAGTTCTCTGTATTACCCTTTTGGATATCTACAGTAGCAGTGGTGTTTGCAAAGTGTGTAGCTCTAGTGTTAGCTCATTGCAGACTGAATGTCATTCACATATTTCTTATTTAGATGACTTGTCTTTATAGGTTTTTTTTTTCCCTCAGATGTGCAGAGTCCTTAACATGGGCTTCTCTTCTTACCAATCTGGGGTTCCAGGTAAATGTTCAAAAATCTTCCTCGACTCCATCACATAGAATTGTATTTCTGGGCTGTCTTATAGACACTTCTCAGCAAAAGTTTTTTTTTACACAGTAGACTGTAGATATTTATCAAGAAACTTTCCTGAGTTTCTCCAATCAGTCTGAAAGAGAATATCTCAGGATTCTAGGATTCTCATGATTCCACTCACCAGGTTACATATGAGAAAAATTCACTGTGGTTTGTAAAACACACACTTACTTAATATCTTTACCTACTGGAATTTTGGATTTCAATTTTGTGCTTTGCCAAAAAGGAATTCAACTGGTGGAGACAACAAATGGCTCAAAATCCAGGTCTCCCCTTTTCCCTTTTAATCTCCAGTCAATCTATGACCACAAATGCCTCATATTTTGCTTAAGGAGCAGTTTATTTTTTTTTTGGAGGGGGGGGGGGTCAAAAGTGCAAGGCCTTTGGATAGACAGACCAAAGCACATAAATGTCAATGAAATATTGGCTGCGATCCGTCCCTTAAAATATCTTCATCTGTGGTCCCCAGGAACTTTCCCAGGTTATTGCAGACAACACTACAGTGATGTGATACATAAGCAGGAGAGCACCAGGTCATACTCAGTACACAGGCTGGCTATGGTGGCTTGGTAGATAGCTCCTTTAACCCTCCAAACATCTTGCATTCCTTCACAGCAAAATATAGTGGCAGACAGACCCTCATTAATGGAAAATCATTGAGGTGTCTTGCAGGATTTGATTAATTTATGTGGAACACCTCAATTAGTCCAATTTGCCTCCTTTCAAAACAGACAACTGAATAGATTTTTCTCCAGAGCTCCTTCCAAGTGTGCCTGGAAAACTGATGCATTTTCATTCCCTTGGTTGGGAATGTTCCTTTATGCTTTTTCACCCTTTCTGCTAATACCTAGGGTAATTCTGAAGATTCAGAAGGACTCACTAGAAATCATTGTTGTGACTTCCTTTTGGCCTAGGCAACACTGGATCTCCTTTCTTAAGGAATCAACCAAGGGAAATTGCCACAAGCTTCTCCAAAGACTGGACCTACATACACAAGATGGGGAGTTTGATGCAACCCAATGTGAAACAACTAACTTCCTGGATGATTCATTTTTGATTCCTTTTAGGCAACATAAGGATGTGCAGCAGGTACTAAAGAAGGCAAGAGACCTGCTGCTAGAAAATCAAAGAATCTGATGATGTACTTTTGATTCTTCCTCAAAGAATGGGTTACAGATCCAACCTCGGATCCAACTCTGTCGCATACTACAGACTTTGGATCCAGCTCTCGAGCTCATCCCTCTACCCATAATGCACAAATCCATCCCCAACATCTCCGATCTTGTTTGCTGACATCTCGCACACACATGGGATCCTTCTCTTACAGCATTTTCTTATCTTTTATATAGTTGTAAGTAAAAAAAGATAATTACCTTTACACTAAATTCTTCCTCTTATACGTGCTCGCGCGCGCACACACACACACACACACACACACACACACACGTTTTCTATAAACTTAAACTTCCTGCTTAGTTTTAGGATTTTCTGCATTAGGGTGCTACTGTTTTTACAGTAACCTCTCAAACATACCATGTCTGTCTTTGTTTTTTTCTGCAACTCCTACTCTTTTAAACAGGGTAGTCCTTTTTTTACCATTGGTAGTATTTTCCCATTAAAAAAAAATATGTCCTTACTTTAACTATATTTTCTCTGCGGATTTTCACTGTCGTGGCTAACAACTCGACAGGTTTCAAGAAATGCAGTTATTGTGGTCATAAAATCCCTAACTGGGTTGCCCACAAGGAATGCATCTATTGCTTAGGTGCAGCTCATTTAAATACAAATTGTGCAATTTGTGCAGGATTTAATTCAAGAAACATAGCTGACAAGCTGATTAAACTTGTACTTAAAGGTTTGCTTCTTCCCTCATCCTCTTCCTGTTCAGGAGCTCACACCCCCAGTAAGTCTTCAAAAGCTCCGTTGGAGCACAGGAAGAGTTCCCTCTAAAGTCTCCTAATACTTGCTTGGAGCCACCATCAAAACTTCCCAAATTGTCAGATCCGAGTTCGTCTGATCCAAAAAGAGTGACTGTGGACCCAAAGCTTTCTGATCCTATTGTTAGTTCAGTCAGTCCTACCACTCAAATTACAGATACTGAATCTTCAGATCCTAAGCCTAGCATGTCTTACATGCCAAGGACTCGCCCACCTGTGTTTCTGATAGATAGCATCTCCCCTCTGCTCCATTCTCCTTTTATGTAGACACCTATAAAAGCATCCCGAACCTCAGTCAACTACTTCATCCATCAGGTCCTCCAGGAGAGTTTCCAAAGCGGATGTGGATAAGATGATGATAAACTTCCTCAGAGGTCAGATCCAGATGGGGATTTTCTGGTCTCCGTCCCCTATTGGATCTGTGAGCCTTCCTACCACTGCTTACACACTTTTATCTCCTCCTCCAATCCATTCTCCAGCTTTGGAGTCCCAGGATCTGACTGTTCCAAGAGTTCCAGAGTCTGATCCAAAGAGAATTACTACTTCGACTCTGACCATATCCAAACCGGTTCTGTTCCTGCTTCTTCAGATCAGGGCAAGTCCTAGAGCTGAAGTGTTGATGTTGGATCCATGGGGCTGTGGTCTACTCCAATGATGTCAGATCCATCCTTGCCCTTCAGAGCCTCTGCACTAGATAGCTCGGGTCCGGTTCCCTTCCCGAGGTGCAGATCAGATCGGAGTTGTGGTCTACCTATATTGGAACATTCAGCACTGGTGTTGGTGGCCATGGTTTCTCCAGTTCCATCTGCTTTCGAAGTTGTGGAAAGAGTCTTTTCTCATTCTTCAGATCTGGTCTCTTATCCTCCCTCAGATCCTACCCTGTTCTCTCTTTGGTTCCGAGCTCTGATTCCCCAGACACATTCCACAGATACAATCAGTTCCCATGGAAGAACTTCCCCTCTCTTCTGACACCTCCCCAGAACATCTCCCTGAGGAGGTCCACCGGAAGAGAATGTGAAAGAGGAGGCGCATAGATTCACTTTTGGAAACTCTCACTGAAGATAATGATTTTGAGGAAGGGGAAGGATCTCCCATATCACCACCTGATGACGTCTCATTCGGAGACATTTTAGAGATCCTTAAACAGGAAGGTGGTTGGTCCACTGACAGTTCTTCTCCAGATGAGTCAGCATTTCTGGAGGCTTTTAGTGCTGGTCCATATATGTCTTGGATGACTCCCCCAGCTGATGAGCTCATTGACCTAGTCTCTCTCCAGGCACGGAAGGTGCCAGATTCCAATGAATCTATCCTGTCACCCAGACAAGTTTTTATCCCTGCTAGAGGATAAACCCCACCAGAGCAAAGGAGTCCCTGCTGATACAATGGATGTTCTTCATGTTTCACTGTTGCAGTCAGGTTGTCAGGGGTATAAAACATGCAGCCGACGTCATTACCTCAGTCTTTCTTGCCCTGCGGTGCCCAAAGCAGAAGCAGTTCACAAGTGCCAGTCGGCCGACTCATGAAATTTTCGTTTTCGAGTTTCAGAACCGAAGTCTTAAACTTAAAGCTAAGTACCCCATTGGGGAAACTTTTTCTTGCTCCTTACTGATGTCAGTAAAAGTTAATAATTGCATTACTTGTGGAAAGCAAATACCTCATAAAGATTTTCATCTGTACTGTATTCTTTGCCTAGGCCCTGACCATGACGTACCTTGCGGTCAGTTTTGTGCTTTATTTAATCAGCGCACTATCCATTGTTGGTATATTTTTGCCTCTAAATTTTTCGGTTCTCAGTTTAATTATCCTGAAATGACGTCGGTTAGCCATCCGACTACCAGAATTTCGAAAAAACGCAAATAGAAAGACAGAGGCCTTTGAGGTCCAAAACTGCCAATGATGATTCTCTTAAGCCAGTCGCCAGTTCGCCGGTACTCAGTGAGGTGCTTTCGCTGCCCCTGATACCCATTACTTCTGACTCGTAGGCCCCTGTTGAGACCCATTTGGAGTCCGGTATGCTGCAAGATATTTCAACTATGGAACCCGTGGATGTCTCTACCTTGGATGGGTCCGGAGCCACTGTGCAGGCACCAGCTTCTGAGGGGTCTATTCAGGCCTACAGACTTGCATATCAAACAAACTCCACCTTCAATACTAAGGCCTAAATCCCGATCTATGTCGAAAAAACCGACCCCCAGGTCGCATGTTCAGGCCTCTATGCCTAAAAAACAAATGATCAAAATGGCTGAAGATCTAATTACTCTAATCAGGGGTGGTCAACCCCCCCCCCCTTTCTAAGAGGCCTAGGCCTAGGCCTGAGCTTGACTATGAATCTTCTGATCAGGATTCTGTTTCTTCTGACTCTTCTAATGAC
The DNA here is from genome assembly GCF_019279795.1 of Protopterus annectens. Lineage (NCBI taxonomy): Eukaryota > Metazoa > Chordata > Ceratodontiformes > Protopteridae > Protopterus > Protopterus annectens. Next base: position 273,146,566 of record NC_056749.1, read on the forward strand.
CTGGATTTGTCCATACCTACTTATGAGGATTTGGATGCAGAGGATTCCATTCCCTCTGCTTCCCCCCTGAGGATTTCTCTTTTGGTGAAACTTTACATACCTTATGGGAGCATTTCCACTGGGAAAGTCAGGAATTATCTGATTCAAAAAAAGAGGCTTAGGGATTTTCTTCTTTTACCTCAGCATAGGCTTTTGGCTTTTGGCTATACCTCCTGTACTAGACATTGTTGATGATGTGTTGTCGGAATCCAGTATGGCCCCTGATTCCCTGCCTCCATTTCCTCGTAAACCAGACAGATACTACAGGGTTCCTGAGTCCCACAAGTTCCTTTTCAAAAATCCTGTTGCAGATCCTGAAACCATTTCTCAAGGGCCTTAGGGCATTAAGGCTTCTACTGCTAAAAACCTACCCCTTCTGATAGAGACTTCAGGGCGCTGGATAGTTGGGGTAAAAAGGTTTATACTTCTGCAACCTTGGCTATCAGGGCTTTAAACTGCCAATTTCATATGTTAAAATATCAACAGCATATTATTGGACTGCTTAAACAGAAAATGATGTTGATTTCTGTCTGTGTGGAAAATAAAGATTTACAGGATTTATTGCATTCTGCTGAGCAAGTTGGAAAACATACTTTGCAATGTGGTTTTGATTCTTTAGAGGCCTCTTGCAGGGCTGCTGTTACTAGGTCTGTGCTTAGAAGGCATGCTTTGCTT